>NW_020273421.1:0-12772 GCF_003268045.1 Sipha flava
GCGCATATTATTACCAAATCTTATCGAACGTTATAATTTGTATTTTTTCGACTGTAGATAGGCACATAAAATTTAAATAGATTGTGAACCATAAGTAGTTGGTACACACATTTATAAAACTAACAACTTACTTATTTTAGCATAGATGTTTGAAGAAAATTCTGAATCATTTGTAGATAGAATATTATTTATTTCATGTTATATTAATAATATTCAATAATTTGTTGACGAAAATCGTATTACAAGACATCTTGAACATGAATAATTGTAGGACAATCAAGTAAAATGTAATTCTTGGATACATACGGAAAATAGTTTCTTTGCTGCTTTAAAATAAATCAACCGCTAAATAAAATATTTGAGATTCTTGAAATATTTTGACCCCACCGAAATATTGTAATCAGACCATAATTTGAATATCAAGTACATGTCAAAACTTATGGATTTATAGCAGGGCTTCAAACCGGTTAAAACCGTTTCTTTTATTAACCGGTTTTATTGAAAAGAAAAATTTTTTTCATTCTCGAACGGAAATAAATTTACATTTTTAATTACGAAAAATAATTAATATTAAATTTAAGTTTTTACACATTTTGTTAAGTTAGTCAGCCTGTTTTGTTTGACAAAAGACAGGTAAAAATTATTAGATAAATGTAAAATAATTCGCAAGATAAAAATTGAACAGTTGGTAAGTGGGATGATCGTAACCCTACACTACTATAGATTATATGTGAACACGATTAGTGACGACCATAAACCACATTGTTTAATGTTACAATATCACTTTTAAAGGACGATGGTGTTATCTAAAATTGTATCAAATATTTGTAAATTTCTTCTACATTTTGAATTAATATGGTTTTTCTTTTTTGTCTTACTTGATAATTAGTATTGTAATTATGTTATTCATTATGTGTGTTAGTATATTCTATATTGTAATAAAAACTTAAAAATGTGTATCATATTATTTATTGTATATTAATATACGGCCTCTGAAGCCGAAAAAAAAATATATTATAAATATATAAATTATGAACTTATTTAAGGAATATCTCACGATAGTTGAATTTTCTAATTAATTATTTTATAATTATGATAATGAATTGTCTGAGGTATTAAATTGTTATAAAAAAATATAACTTAAAACCGGTTTTAAAAACCTATAAATTATAAGATAATAATCAGTTTTTAAAACCGAATAATATGGTAGATAAACTAAAACCGTTAACCACAAAAAATGATTATGTTTTGAAGCCCTGATTTATAGTTCAGTGGTATTTTTATTCGATTTTTCGAGTTAGCAACCACTGAACATTATTTGAATTAGCAATACTTCATTATAACAATAATAGTGATAAAACAATAATTAAAAAAAAAGTTGTAATTTCTTGACTACGAATACAGTTTACAGTAAAAATGTCTTACTCTAAAACTCAAAAAAACTGAAAAAGTTATGTTATGTCAAATATTATCAACAAAACCGAAAAATTAATTTTACTACAACTTTTTGAGAAACAACAAAAGTGTAATACCGACATCCCAAAAATTTATTTAACATCTCGCATTCCGTATAAAGAATTAAAACCGAAGAAATATTCAATATTCACTTCAATATATAGTATAACTTATGATAATTATAATAGCTCAACTTACATTATAATTAATTATAATAACTTATTTGTTTAAACTGAAATAAAAGATTTAAATATTATTTATATTTGCTATTTTATATATATTATATATATTTTTGTCATTTCAATTAACTACACAGAAATATATGTTATGAATAAAATAATAAAATATGAAATGGAATTAAAAAAAATTGTTAATACTCGCAAATCAATAAATAAATAAACAGTGTATATATAGAACGAAATGAATAAATATTTGGTTTGGAGTATTATATTTGTAAAGTACGACCGGTTTCGAATTACAAATTCATCTTCAGGTAAGTACAAATTCAATGAAATCGTGATTGAAAATAAAAAAGTAGATTAAGAAATTCATTCAGAGAAAATGTTCTCATTTTACATGGAGATCATTTATTTTAATAGTAGAGATTATTAAAAATAAGTTCTTAATATGCATAGATACGATAAAAAATATAAATACTAGATAATATAATAGAATATCGACAGAAAATATAAGATATTATTTTTAAATTAGGTTTGTATATTTGAAAAATTATTAAAATCATTTTTTTAATTTCATTGTGTACGTATAACTCTTCTAAAACCGAATTAATGTAAATGTGATTTTTGGTATTTATTATTTATAAGTCTGTATGAATATTTAAATCTATACTATGGTTATTTATAAAGCATGTTTATCAAAATTTTAATTAGGCGCAGTCTTTTCGATTTTATTTCAGAAATGTTTACTTTATATGTTATTTTAAAATTTTTATTTGTTTTGTCTTTATGAAATTTAATACAATAACATTTCAATTCATATATTACAGCATTTTCAATAGGAGGATTTTTATAGTGAAGATTTTAGTTCTATTATTTATATGTTTGGTGATTTTTACATGATTTGTTTTATTGTGTAGAATATTAATGAATTGGTTAGATATTAGTAATGTTATGTATATTCGAATTATTCGAATATCAGTATTCGATGCTACAATACCTAATTTGTTTTATCCATTTTTCCATGACAAGCTTTTTATACTATTTATTATTAATAAGTAATCCATATCTACATAACTAAAGACAATGTATGTCAATGATTAATCGACCTAAATACGAAAATAGTTCTTATCTTGCAGGTACCTGTTCGTAATTAGCTTTATTTTACTCGTTATAACTTGTGATAACCATACTCGTTATAGACGTATGTTTTAACGTAAAATTATATGTGCCGTGCCGGGACCTAACCTTTTGCTTGTTGTAAGCAGTATCTCGTTCTAAGCGATGCTCGATATAGTGATTTATAGTTTATACTGTATTAATAATATTCAGGCCCACCACTAGCCAGCTTGGGAAGCTAGAATAGTGGAAGGGGCCAAAAACCCCGGGTTGACCCACCGACGTCAACTAAAAACCCAGTCGGTACCACGGGAGGGGGAGCCCCACCGCACGCCGGACCGGCCGGGCCGCTCCGGATCCGGTGCCCCCAAGGTTGAGGAACCTAACTCGGCTGAAACGTGGTAGCAGTGGTACAGCGCAAGATAGTAACAAAACCACAACACCCAGTGGAAACCGCGGGTCCCAACACGGTTCTCATGTCCGCGGTTGAAAGGGTACGGGCGAAAGCTCGGTGCTGGTGGTCCTTATGACGACCCGGGCTCCTTGGTCATACCTTGGGGTTCGTTCGACCGCGCCTCTTGAGAAACGCCTCGCGTTAATAGAAGGTGTGCGGGCGAAAGGCCTCGGCCACAAAACCGGATCTCGTGTATTAATAATAATTTAATTATGATGTTCGAGTATTTTGCACAATTTTTATTTTTGTATTATAATTGCCCTGTGAAATAGTAAATATCGCTGGCATCGAATTCACTTCTCGCAAGTCTTTATGCACCATAAACCATATAATATTATTATTAATCGTTTTGTGTTGCGCAAAAACTTAAACGAATAATTTTCGTTACGTATTGTAGCATCGAATACTGATAGTGGCGGATTCAGGGGAGGGGCACAAGGGCACGTGCCCCCCCCCTGTAAATTTTCTATTGACAATTCTTTTTTTACGTTACTACGAGTAGGTATCGTTTAAATGAAAAATACAATAAATTAGAATAATATTACCTACTAGTATAATAATTATTTAAATTTAAACTGGATCGATATGTTTGCTAAAAAACGAAGACTTCGACTTCAATTCGACCTACAAGACTATAAAGTATGAGAATCTATAAAGATATTTTTATTTATTAATAACTAAGTATATGAATAATAACTTGCCTATAGGTATAAATTATTATTTTGGTGTGTGATATTATGTTATCAAACTATATTAAATATATTACCAATTTTGTTTAAAAATAAAATTATGTAATACTAATTATTATTTAATAATCATTATACAATTTATAGATGCCCCTCCCTATCAAAATAACCAAGATCCGTCTCTGAATACTGATATTCGAATGTTCGAATATTCGAATATTTCCCATCACTATTAGTTATATTATTTTGATACTTCTCTTGTAACTATACTAAAATAGTTAACAACAATTTTTGGTGGGTTGTGTTTAATTTTTTCTTTAATACGTTCAAGATTTTTTTTGTTAATATTTAAATTTTAACTATTTTTATGGGCTATACTATATTGACCAGTGGTGCACAACCATGTAAAAGTTATAAATTATATATATTATTTTGTATACATTTTTATTTATGTTTTAAATTGTAGAAAACTATACTTAAGTATTTTTTTTATTTTGATTTTATTTTTAGGATTATTTCAATAAAAGAAATTGACAAAAATTAACGATTTAATTCATACGAATAAAATGTTGGTATTTAATTTGAGGGTTGTGGATCAAAAAATGTTGCTCACCGCTGTTATAGATAATATTGAGTTTATAATGATAATTAAGTTTATTTAATGGAATACGTTCAAGTTTATAAAATATTGAATTAAAAAATGATATTTTTTAAGATGATTAAAATCATGTGGTATTATAGAATCAATTTACGTAGTTTTTTCGGTACATTTTAAACACAATTGTTTTATCTATTACGAAAATTGTAAGGTCTAAGAAATTTTAATACCGCGGAAAATATAATTCGAAGAAATACAAAACCTTTCTATAAATGTACTATTTTTTTTTTCAATTGTTTTTTTATGAGTTTAAGCCATCGATTACATAATTGTTGGGCGGCGATTTCGGTATTATTTCTATTTCTAATATATTTTAATATTAAATACATGTACATATTATTAAAAATGATTAACTGTCTATATACTGTCCATATCTGATTCACTGAATGTACTACTTGGTACGTCAAACATATGTTTGAGAATTTTAATTTCAGTTTCAGTTAATCAATTAGTATATTGAATAGTTCAGATTAAATATTTGAAAAACTGTAATTTAGTTCTAACTTCAATAAATTTCCCACAGCACTAATTAAATCTCAATCTTATACTTATACCATTGATAAGATTATCTAATAACAGATTAAATATAGAACACAAAAGTTTTTCATACTTTGGAAATATAAAAAAATTAACTAGATTCATTTTCACTTTTTTTCTTTTAACCGTATAATACCTATATCAATATATTTGGCAGTTACTTCCTCAAAAAATGTATTAAAAAATGTATCATTTCTCATAAATATTAACGAACTTTTAAGTGCTTGAATATAATTAATAGTTGTTATTATATCAAGTTTATCCATCTGAAATCCTGAACTTATTTTTAAAATAATTTTCAAAATTGATTCCATAAGCCTAAAATAAATTCAAAACTTTGAAGTTGGTGAAGTAAACCAATACCTTAAGATTTCAAACATGGAACTGTACAATTTTTACTGTACACCCATTTTCAACAACATCTACAATAAAAGCAAAAGGTAGCATCTATACTTGGACTATACTCTAATCACTTATAACTATTATACCAATTTTTTTTTTGAATAATCGTTATTCATTATTATTTGTTGTCATTAAACGTTAAAAACCGATTATTTACGTTCAAATATCAAAATATTCAATGAAATTCGACAATATTATCAGCAAACCACTTAATAACTATTACAATCATAATGTAATGGAATACACGATTCTGTTCGATAGGAATTAATATTTTTCGAAGAAATAAAAACACATTAATACCGTTTTATAATATTTAGATTTTTCAAGATTTAAAATTTTACACTTAATTAATAATAATAAATAGGGCCCTAGCCGTATTGGCTAGGAGAATCCGGGGATGCTCGGGCACCATCTACACCAACTCTGCGCACGCCTATGACGGTGACGGAACTGTTCTTTACCCCAGAATAGAATCGTTCAAACAAGCGTAAAAAAAATTTACGAAAGTAGCTGAGTACAATTTATTAGGTAATATGAAACCGTTTTCATATACCGTTCAACAATTGTGTTGTATTTATTTTTGGAAATAATCTTGAAAATTTTAATACATTTATATATATATATATATATATATATATATATATATATATATATATATGTGTGTGTACTTAAATTATAAAATAAATAATATTTATTATTTATTTAAATGAATAAACCAAATAAAAATCATCAGTTTGGTGTTAAAAATGGCGTATATTTGGTTTTCAGAATAAATGCTAAAAATACTATATATATATATATATATATAAAAAAAAAATTTTGAGAAAAATACATATTATATATTATTCAACACATTCAAAGTATCGCTAAATAAATAAATAATAAATAAATGATAAATTATAAATCCAATGGACATCACAATAAATATAGAATTTCATCGAAATGGTATTTGACGAGAAGCCATGTACTTCAATGCATTCATCTGTTTTTAATTTTGGTTCAACATCAAACGTTCGCATCCTTCGATTTTTCCGAGTAACGTCGACTGTAGATATCTTGAGGATCATATTTTGCCACAATCTGTTTCCATAAGTCGTTTTTATTTTTCATTAAAAACTTGAAGACTTTGTCAGTGCCAACTTTTTGTATTTCCGAACATTTCGCGCAACCGTTTTCCATTGCCTCGGGAAGTATTTCTGTAAAACGCAAAACGGTCGATTTTAAAAATACCGGTGAGACACGAGAAAATGGTTTTAATTTTTAGCGGTTATACGACGTGCATACATTTGAAAACATTAACACACATTTGAAACGTCAAATCGGGACAATGGGGACCCGATGGGTTTGCGTTGAAAATAATTTATGATTCGTGAAACAAGGAATCTTAATCGTTCGTTCGTTTAAATGCTAAAACAGTGCAGTCTCGTAGTTTAAGTTCATATCGAAACCGTAGGACTGCAGTAGAAAAATAAGAACCCGTAGTTAACGTGCGCGCGTTTGGCACGGAAAAAAAAAATAAAAAATAAACTTCTAGATAACACGCAACAATGTTGTATTTCGTAATACATCTACAGAATTATAAAACGTATCGTCTCAAAGGGTATGTTCGTCGACGGGCTACGGTTGTGAAAAACGGTTGTTGAAAAACATTTCAAACGCGTCGAGCGTCGAGCGTTCGGAGGTTGCGCGGAAACGTTTGATGGATAAAAAAAATATGCGTAAGCACACACGTTCGTAGGAGACGGAAACGGAAAAAAAGTTATTCGCGCGGTAAAGCACGGGCATGTTTACCGAACGCTGTCGGCGAGCGTCGAACGTGTATCACGTGATGGAAACGAAACACTCACTTTTGAGGAGATCGCCTTCCGGCGTACACATCCCGGTGTCCATTATGCATTGGAAATACATGTTGACCAAACGGTCGTTTTTCAGGATCGCTTCGATGTTTATGCCGTCGTATTTGCTCGTATACTTGGTGTCGGCCCGGATCACGGGCGTCGCGGCCACGACGCAACAAACGATTGCCACGAGAAGTTTGATCATTTTTCAGTACCGTCGGCGCGGACGAAGTCGAGAAACACTGTTCAATGGTTGTTCTTGCACGGGACAACCAACTGTTGCCGGGCGCAGAACCGTCCGCCGTTATATACGCACGTTCGCAAGTTCCCGCAACCCAGCCCGCGCGTGTCGGGGGGGGGGGGGGCGGGTCGGACTTCTCGCCGCGGGGTCACTTGTTGCCGATCGGGTCGAATCGGAAAAGTCTTTGAAACCGTAACGTGCACACGAAACGCGAAATCCGCATGTCGATCGCTAATTCCTTGCGGGTCCGACGCGGATAGTACGAGACCGGTGAACACGTTTGCCTTGGACGATTATGAATAATATTCGCCTTCCGAACGCCGTTGAACGCTATCTGTCCGCGCGCGAACGAGGACGTTGGTAAATCTAAAGATAAGCACTGACTACTGGTCCGACTTTTACACGGTTTTCGCGAAACGGTCGACGTCGCCCGGCCGAGGTTTAAGGCCATTGAAATCCATCGAAGGTCCCGGATTATACCAAGTTCAAAAACAGCTTTTCGAATACCTTGGGGTACCTTGGTCTCGTTAATGGTGGGAGGGGGGAAGTAGTTATGAACAATTATTACCGTTTATTCGTTCCCAGGTGTCAGATTTACGAGCCGGAAGCGCGAAGAATCTCAGAAATTATTTTTTACGTAATATGTTAAAAAAAAAAAAAAAACTTAAAACTATAAACCATTGTTTGTAGTTAATATTATTAAATTTCATTATGGTTTAGAGTCGTCACTCAATGAAACGACTGTAATTTACACAATAAAAAATGATTTTGTGTGTCTCGAATACAAACATTGTACGGTTCAAGATGTCTGCATAATGTCTCGAGTAACGATTTATGTATGCACTCGTCGTAACATGCACGGGCGTACACTTAGGTTAAATGCCAGGCGCAGCAAACATATAAATATCAGCCCCATTATTTTTTCCCACTAGCCCACGGGTAATTTTTCTAACTAATATTTAAAAACTTAAACTTAAAGTCAGTAGTCAACAAGTTTCCGATATTATTTTTTGTCTTGAGAAACTTATTTTGGTACATTTTTTCCCAACCAATACGAACGTACTTTCTGTTGGATTTTCTCCGCCTTCACGTTTATCTCAATTTATTTTAAAAATGCATTGTTAATTAATAGGCTCTCAACATATATTTATATTTGTTTGAAAACGATTAGAACATTTTTTAGGCATTATAAAATTAAAAATTCATTAAATCTCTACTGATATTAATAATTAATTATACCTACGTAATTAGAAGAAAATAAGTTATTAAACAATTAAAACAATACTACTTCGTTAACTAAATAACGTTACACCGTATATTACACGTAAGATGCGTACAACCATTAGGGAAGATCTGAATTTTTCGAATATTCAGGTATTCAAATCCGGATTTATGAATTTGATTTTTATGTGGTTTATAATAATTTTTTAATTTCTAGTAAAATAAATTATTTTATTTTATTTTAATTCAAATTTAACAACAAATTAATATTACGTTTTATGAATTATAGTGTACTAATCATAACTTCAACATTTTTATAATTTATTATTATTTACTAAAGCAACAAGTTATTTTAGTTTATATTATTCCACAATGACAATTGTCATTTGTCATTTGTTAATTGTTATTTGTCCCTTAAATTTCGGAATTTTATGCACTAAAAAGTAATTAAATATGCACGTATATATGCGTTAAAATCATCATAATACGCAGTAAAAATTGGGGATACGCAATAATATTCAATCTATTGAATAAAATACAATTTATATAAATTAATCATCTATACGAGAAAAAAAAATGTAAAAAAAAATGATAATATTGCACACTTGTGCATTGTTGTGTCTGGCTGTTATACGAGCCATTATGATACAAGCTATACAATCTTCATCGAACTTTAATCTTCTCGATGATAAACGTATAAATAACTGATAATGACTACTTTATATTAAGATACAATAATAATACCTTGGTAAATTTAGATAAAAAAAAAAAAAATATGTGTGGGTCTTGCGAACCCTCGACTAGAGCGAAGCTTATTATGACGACTTACTTAATTTTCTCATGCACTCTCTCACTCATGACGTCATTTTTATTACTATTTATATTTATTATTATTACTATTTATTACTATCGGTACTCGATTCGTATCTCTTTTAAATTGAGCAGTACAGTTAAAATATTTAATGTCAAATTGTGCTCAGTTTTTCATCTATGTCTCGCTAATCAATAAAACAGTGCTTTTTTGTGTGACTGCATCCGTTAAATCAATTTTTTGTATGTTCAACCTTTGACAGTTGAATGTGAACAATGAAACGCCATTTCTTTTCGAAATAAAATCGAAGATAACACTAGAATACTGGGCTTTAATGTATTTAACGGTCGTCTTTGAAATTCTTGAATCAAAGACAACGACGTGGCAGATTGTTGCCGACCATTGTAAAATTTAAACTTAGTTGGATCATCGTGAGGTGTAGTGATACACAAACCTTAAATGTTTGTAATACGAGACAGAACTAAATAAACCAACGGGTTTTTCCGTATTCATAAACAACTTGTCCAAATGCACCACTTAGGGATTTATGTATCGTTATTGCAGAAGCCGTGACGATAAGGAAGTGCCTATTTGCTTATAATATTACTTAACAGTAATATTTTTATTACTTTTTAGTAGAATATTAGCAGTTCTTGTAAAATATTAATATTTTCAATAAAAGTAATTATTTAACAAAAAAAAAAAAAAAAAAAAATAACACGACTTCGGTAAAAATACGAACTGAAAAAAATAAAAGAAAAATTATAAATTACATTAAATTCTGTTTTAGTCGGCTGCCTTCTATAGTTGAACAACAATGAACAATTATACTTTGAAACACCATACTAACATTGTGTTGTATCCTATTTATAATATGAGTATTAGGTATTCGTTGGTTTGAGAAATTGTTATTAATTACAAAATGTGATTACGTATAATTTGTTAGTAATTGTTTTATTTAATATTAACGGTGAATATTTGTTGGTTTATATGTGATAAAATTAAATGACTTATAAGATAAAAAAAAATGTATTCAATTGTTTTTTATGCAATACTTATTATAGCCAAACCTTACCTGACCTAGTCGTTCGTTCACCAATAAAATTTCAATTGTCGTAAAAATAAATACATTAGACCCTTTGAAAAGAAATTCTTATCATGAGATATTTTCACTATTGATTAGTTAGAACGTAATACGATATATTGGTAGAGGTAAGTTATGAGAAATTATTTAAGTAGAGTTGAAAAGAAATTTGTATAAAATATTCAAATCTATTGGTGTAAAATAATAACAGGTCATACGTTCTTGAGTGAAACTTAATTTTTTTAAGTAAAATTATAATATTTCTATGTTTTACTTGACATCCTTAATATATGTATATTTAAATCAAATTAAATTCTTGAATTCTATACATTTTATAAGTAATTTAATATTAATTCTAGATTTTTTTTTAAACATTCAACAACGGATTGTGAACAAAAAAATTAAATGCACTTAAAATCCAAACCTTTTAAATGCGATATTCTATTTTTCAATAAGGGACTTCCATAAGGACTGAAGTATAAATATAATAAAAAAAAAAATCACCAAAACATTTAACAAAAGATTTCGCTCCGGACATTCAAATCAATTGAAATTGACAAATTATTAAAAAACATTCAAAGTCTCGAATTTTTGACCTTAATTCTAATACTATCCCAAGTCATCTTCTTCGAATACTTATGAGAAAGTGATGTAGGGACATATAACTCAACTAAATAAATATTAAAAATTAGTAAAAAAAATAAAAATCTGACCAAATGAATTGTATAAAATGTTTCCAATTATGTGTTCGCTTTTACTGTGTTTTATTACGCATGTATACGTATGTGTATTTGTCCTGATGTTGAATTATATTAAAAATAATTACATAATGTATATTTAAAAAAATAAAAATTAGAAAATTTTTTGTGATATACTCGTAATTAAAAGTACATATTTACACTGTTTTGTGAATATTTTTTTATTTTTGACCCATATTCAATACATATACAATTAAGAAACAATAAAATATTATTCAAAAGACAATGTTCACACACCAAAAATGATAAAAAATAACTTCATAAAGTCACACGTTAATTTGTGTTTTTCCTTATCAAGGTATCGTATATTTAAGATACTTACAATTTGGCTTACAAAATTCCATCCTTGCGAAATTCAATAAATTATTAAACCGGTGAATTTGTAAAATTAATCATAGGATCGTGTTTAAAACAGTTTGAAGATTTTAAGACGCATAAACATTTTATTATGAACGTATGCACGAAGTTATAAAAAATTAAATCTTTTAAAAAATAAAAACTGAATTTAAATAATCAAAGTAATAGTCATTTGAAATCTTTGCACAGCGACACATTTTGTTCAGATGATGGTAATGCGCCTATTAGAAGTGCAATAAGCAACGTGATGAAGGATGTTAAAGTGTTAAAGTGGAGTAGGAAGAAGTGCTAAAGGAAATGCAGAAGTTTTGCGGTATCGAATTAAAAAAATAAAATAAAAGAATCATTCGACTCTATGTTAACAGAAACAACTTTTCAATTTTAGTAATTACTTGGTCGAATCGTTACTTTGAATAATACGCATGGCTAATATTTTATTACCTTAAAATAATCTAATAACTATTCCGAACAATATTACACGAATAATTTTAATATAATAACTTTCTTAATTCGGGTAAAGCATTGCATTTTTAATACGTTTCGTAAAGAATTTTATTCCTTTTCATAAAATATAATTTATTTCCCAATATGGCTGTGTAATTGTGATTAAATTTATTTTTAAAAAATACACGAGATACCTTTATAGTTTATGTATTTTCATATTCATTACGTCGTGACCATGGAAATGATGATTTAAATATCCACGGTTTGTTTACATTTTAAAGAAAGGCAATGCAATTGTTTATTTGGTTAATAACCATATAGAAGAAAACATGCTGCGTCGGTAACAGCATATAATTTTTAACGTCAGCCACCAGTTTGCCAAAATTCGGCATAAGTAAGTTATTATAATATATTATGCAATAATCATGAATATAAAATAAATATTTATATTATTTCATCAAGCTGGGACAAGGACTGAAATCGAGTTGGCGTGATGGATGAGCTGGCCAACCAAACCGAGCTGGAGAAAAA
>NW_020273422.1:0-1046 GCF_003268045.1 Sipha flava
TTAACTGATTTCGAACCACTAGTTGATTGAATGTTTTTTGAGTGTTTAGACGGGTAGAACTCGATTGCGTACGATTTACCTTTTTGAGAACACGATTGCGTATGTTTCTTGTATAACAAAGGGAACCCCGTAAAACGACACGATTGCGTACGCCACATTGCCAAATTTATAATTATACATTTATTTTGTTTTCAAAAGTTCATACGTTTTGAAAATTTTTTAAAAATTCTTACTATATACTATAAAGTTGTGTTCATTCTTAGAAAAAAAAACGAGCTTACAAAATAATTAGTTAATAGCAAATAGCTTATCACGCAGAACAACATGTGAAAAATAGGTACATTGCATTGCGACAGTCGTTCGAGCGACATCTTGTTATAAAACATAAACAAACATATTATTATGTATAATATTATTTTTGATGGCCTTATTGAAATCGAATTATCTACTTTACGTTTACAATTTTCTTGTAAAATTTGGTGTTCAATTTTCTCCTTTGTAATTAAAATATGGTTGTGCTCACCCAACATTGATTTAATTTTTGAACGTCCACTGTCTGTTAATATACTGGCGTAACATGTACTTTGTGTGCACAACCATTTAATTAGCCCGTCTTTTCGTTGGTGTATAAAACGATATTTGTTTGAGCCAGTTAATGCCAAGTCTATTCCGCGTTCTGACATAATTATTTTAATTCCTTGATTTTCCAAATTTTCCATATTTTTTCTATTATTTTACTACACTCAATGTGAACGGTGGTCGGTCAACTAATAACATCTACAGCGGTTATAAGTAGTGTAAACTTTCATTTCACGATGATCATTTGATATCGTTTCCAGGTTTATCGGGAAATTTTCTGGCATGACAAGTGACAACGTTGCATAAAAATAACGTATGCAATCGTGTTATGAAAATGGTTGAAAAAGGTATTACCGATAAGCAGCGTACGCAATCGTATTCTATCCGTTTAGACGAAGACAAATGTTGTATTAAGTCAGTTTTACCCTTATTTGCCAATGAAACAATTAAACAACAAATTTTACAAA
>NW_020273422.1:4046-180963 GCF_003268045.1 Sipha flava
TTTATAAAATTACTTTTTAAATATATATTAATATTTTGTTATTATTAAAACAAGATTGTTTTGAGAACTATTGTTGTTTATTTTTCTTAATACACCTTATATTCCAAGTACCTACTTAAAAATAATTATTTGAGAATGTTTTTTTGATTCTATTTTTTATTTTATATATTACTGATAGCTATGGGCTAACATAATTTTTGTTGCTTTTACATATTATGTTACAATTTAGGCAGCTTAGTCGTAAGTATAAGAACAATTTATTTTGCGCCCCCTCCGTAAAAAATTTCTGGATCCGCCCCTGTCGTATATCAATGCATTCGTGTTTCGCTTTGGTGATATGTTTAATCTTGGATATTTGCTATACGTGTATATGTGTAATACACATCGTGTAACACATTTAAATCCAACCACACACCCATAACATTTTCACCAAAATGTCTGGGCATCATAAAAACCTCTTCACCACGCTACTGATGTATATTTTTTGTCTAAAGAAGTTAAGATTCTAATTATAACAAACAAAAGAAAAACTACAAGCGTTCTAAGCACGTTCATTAAGTTGACCCACCTAAGTATTGCAATTTTTTTTAAATCTGTTTCATTATTTTGCAAGTTATTTGCAAATATTAGCAAGTAAAATTTTAGAATTTACAAGTCCAAAATTTCACCGTGAAACTAAAAAATTTGAAGTCGGGCCAATTTCACGTAAACCACCCATTTTGATCTCGAACTTTGAAATCAGTACCAAACGAAAGCTTATTGATGCTTTAAAGCTTATTCGCAAGTCTATTTTTAGAATTTGTTAGTCATTCAGTTTTGCACAAAATCTTATGATAATATAACTGCTATAAAAGTTCAAATCATAAATAATTGAAATTATCAGAGAAATATATATGAGACTCAAGAAAAAAGTATTTATTGGGATTAATGTACCATATGATATATATATACATGTGCAATAATGAATAAAATGCTTTATACTTTACAATTACATAGTATTATCTATATTGCCCAATATATGAAGGTCATTTTACATAATGGCCGGGCATTTTATATAATGCCCGGCCATTATGTAAAATGACCAAATTGTATACTTTACCCGTAACATATATATACCATAGTATATAATATTAGGAGAAAAAAATTGAAATTATGTTTATTTAATTATTTATACATTAAATATGTGCAAGTGCCACATTTGCACCACCCAACTTATGCCACTATAGATAGATATCGGACATAGACTTAACGTTTATTTATTTAATGTTAAATAATAAGCGTGTGCGATGATAAAATGCAAATTTAATCAATAAATATTTTAAAAATAATTTTGTGCAAAATAAATGTTTAAATAAAACGTACAAATGGATTATAAAATTATTGCATGGATAAATAAAAAATTATGTATACAATAAAATTAAAATTTTTATTTAAATTGTACATTACATATCATTTAGAGGGTAAATAAACATGTTTATTCTTGTTAAGTTCTACTTCTAAGCTCGCGTTTGCATTTGTTATTAACTGTAGTTTTTCTTTCAATTTTTTTATCTGAGCATTCATATTCAATTCGGTTAGTTTTGAATATTTCTCAATATAGTCATCTTCTTTATTGATTTCATCTAATTCTTTATTGTATGAATTCTTAAATACAGGTTCGATAAAATAAATTATTTTCAAATCAAAAAATTGTAATAAGAGCACTAAATTGTAAAATCAAATTATTATACCAACTGATGTTGGATGTAGAAACATTTTACAGGGCTGGGAACGTATATATCAATCAAATAAGTGTATGTTGGTTAGTTTTAGCTGAGTTATAAAAATAAAGTAATCATTTCTGATTTTGCAATTTTTCCCTACCTGTTGTTCATTCAACGATCCATACGTGACGTTTACGGAATAGAGCATAGCAAATCTTTTTTTATAATAAATCTATTTCTTAACAGTAATTTAACTACTAATAATAAGAATACAAGCATATGCATGTGCAGAGTTTTGATATACTGTTGTTTCTGGATGTGTTCATAATAAATTAGGGTCCACAATAAATTTGAAATCCATTACAGACGAACATTTATTAAGATATATAATGCAATAATATTTATTAAGATATACAATGCAATAAAATTAACTCTCATTTTTTATGTATAGTTTTTATAATATTTTACTATTGGACATTAAACATAGATTATCCATTGACATCCAAATATTGAAAACTCTATGAAATATGGCACTATTATTATCAAACCATTGAATAATAAAATAACCAATAATCGTTAACAGAACCGTCGCCAGAAGGTGGGCAACGGAACCATTTTGTCTCAGAATCCAGTCGAAAAAAATTTAAAAGGGACCTCTGAATTCAGATTCATCATAAATACTCGGCGTTACCCGCTAGAAATTATTGATTATTAGTATATTATTTATAATTAATAGCACTATTATTAATTAATATAAAGTCCTACCCTAACCTTAATTGGTCGGGGTAGTTCGGTCCTCCAGGTTGGGGGTTTGGCGATGGGTTAACAACCCGTCACTGTAAAAATATCGTGTTAAGAAACCAAAACAAAAGCCTCGGAACAGAGTTATGTATAATAAACATTGGAAACAGACAGGACAACTTGAATTAAGGGCCGGAATTTGGAATGTGAGAAACCTATTTGGGAATGTGGGAGCCCTCCAAACGCTAACAAAAGTGGTCGAAAAATATAACGTAAAGGTTATAGTGTTACAAGAAACTAGGTGGCCAGGAGTAGGAAGTGTCACATCTGGCAGTATGGTGTTTATGTACGGGGGTAACGAAAATAACAAACATGAGAACGGAGTAGGATTTTTGATTCATAAAAGTATAATGCCTCAGATCAAACAGTTCATAGTAGTAAATAAGAGAATATGCTACATACGAATAAATATGAAACATCATGATTGGATAATAATTTGCTCCTACAGAAACGGCAGATGAAGAAATAAAGAATAGCTATTATGATTCACTAGAAAATACTTACAATTCTCTACCGAACCACTGCGTTAAGATAATAATGGAAGACCTAAACATCCAAATAGAACAGGAGGAAGTATATAAAACCTGTTGTAGGGAAACATAGCCTACATGAAAGAAGTAACGATAACGGGGTAAAACTAATAAATTTTGCTATAAATAGAGGAATGAATATCAGTAGTACATAGTTTACCAGAAAGAATATCTTTAAACATACATGGATATCACCAGGTGGCAGATACATCAGTCAAATAGACCATGTAATAATAAATAATAGATACAAATCAAATATTACAAATGTTAAAAGCTATAGAGGAGCAGACGTAGATTCGGACCATTACCTCGTGATTGGAGTTTTCAAAAGTAAAATGGCAGCAAAGTGGAATAATGAAGGAAAATTAAAAGCAGCTCGAAAATTCGATGTTATGAAGCATAAAGAAGAAGAAATATCGGCAAATAGTAGACAAAAAATTAAAATCAAAAAATAGTTCTGGTATTGGAGAATTGGAGGACAAATGGAATATTGTTAAAAATTCATTAATAGAAACCGCGGAGTCTAGTGCAATTCACACGAAGGCCATAAAGAAATAAATGGATCAACGAACACTATAAAAAAGGAATACAGAAACGTAATAATGGTGGGATTAAAGCAATCCAGTTACCTACACCTGAAAACATAAGAGAATTCGAGATTAAAAGGAAAGAAGTGACAAAACTAATAAGAAAAGAAAAAAGAATGTCAGAAAAAGCAAGGATCGAAGAGATTGAAAGGTATAAATACAATCCAACAGAATTCTTTATGAGGCGCAAGGCAATTAAATCTGGCTTTCTTCCGTAAATATTATCCTTAGTAGCTAACGAGTTCAAAGAAAATTTCAGAGAATCACTAAATAAAATGCCGGATAATGACAATAATGACCATGAAACCAAAGCTTATTATACAGTAGACCAGGAAGTACTGGCCCCTAGTTTAGATAAAACAAAAGCGGCAATGCGCACCCTGAAAAATAATAAGACATCAGGTAAAGACAGGATTAACTCAGAATTTTGGAGGATAGGAGGTCCAGAAGTAGAAAGGGAATTACATTCAGTAATAATTACTAGAATTATTCTAAAAATATGGAAAGAAGAAAGGCTTCCAGAGAGTTGGAATGAAACACTTATCTACCCAATATTTAAAAAAGAGGACCGAAGAAAAGTAAAAAACTACAGGGGGATAATCCTATTAAATACAGGATACAAGGTCCTATCATTAATAATATAAAAAAAAATATTAACAAATTAAATTGTATAATTTACGTAGAAATTCATTATTGCTGGCATTGATGTCACAACATCCAAGTTCTTGTATTATATGGATGTTTATAAATTATTTAGGAATAAATTGAATTTTAATTAAATATGGTACCTAACTAGTAATACATAATTTAAAAATTATTAAAAATGTAATTCATTGTATTGATGCATTTAAATGATTTTGATTGGTCGAGGTTTGGAAAACTACAAGTATATTTATCAACATTTTGCTGTCTTGGAGTATATTTCTTTATCATACTCGTTTATTATTGTGATTATAGAAGAGCCCCGAATCATTTTGTCTCAGGACCTAAAAAGACGGCTTTGGTTGTGAGCAGTGACGGATCTACGGGGGTGGTATGGGGAATAGATCCCCCCTCGTGGACCAAGAGTTAAAAAAAAATTTTTCGTAATTTTTGCAATTGCAAATTTTACAATTTAAATAAAAACAATTTTTTTTATTATTTCGTTTTCATTATTTCGTAACCTAGAAGTATACACTAGTATACATTAGTATCTAACTTCATATCAGATTACGGATATACACCTCGTACTTATACATGACCCGGGATACAGCCATAGAGTAATGACACAATCATCAATAAAATAAAATTTTATTTTGTAAATTTAGTAGAATAAAGCTTATAATACCTATACATATTATGTACGAAAATATTTTATATCCCCTCCTCCCATGATAAAATCCTAGATCCGCCACTGGTTGTGAATAAGAACACACGTGTCTGTTCGGTGGTATCACACGTGATTAAAAATGAATAAAAATAATGCATGTACAGGTCAACAAATCGTTAAGGAGTAAAAATATTATGGGTGACTTATTTTATACGTGTAACAGACTGAATATAAATAAATGGTTTACGATTAATACATTTAAGTAATTACGATAATTAATTCGCAAATAAGATAAAATAGAACATACGATATAGCTTTGGAACTTCATTTCCTCATCATTTAACTGTTCTAAAGTTTGACCATGATAAATTAATAATAAATCTGAAATATTCAACAATATAAAACATTCGATTAGATTTTATCGAATAATTAAAAAATATATACTAATATAGTCGTTTGATTTAATCTATTATTTTACATGAAAATTAATTCATTAACGTACATGTCTCCAATATCCTCATCAACAATATTCTAAAAAATTATTTTACAGATATTATTTTTACCAATTATTTGAATTTGTTTGACAATTTTAAAAATCTTCACTTTACTCCAACTCCCGTTATAAGCAAATTATTTACAATAGTAATTATATATAACTAAATATTATTTTATCATAATTAAACGACGTATTCACCTTTCTTAACAATTTCATTCGATGTAACCAAGTCTTTAAATTGTTCTACAAATTGTTTGTAGATAGGCATTTTACTTTTGTAAAACTTAATAACGTTACGTGTTCCAATAATTTTCTTAGAATGTTCTTTTTCTATTGCATCTAAATCACTTTTTTTTCTTTTAAACTGGTCCATTATTATTTCTTTTCGCTTTACTAATAACTCATTGTAATTGTTCATCACTGTATTCAATTTTTCATACAAACACATCACCTGGCATTCAAATGGTTTAAGGTCTTACTAATATTGACAAATAAGTGATTATTAAATGAATCCCGGAATAACCAGAAAATATACTTTTGTACCGTCGATAACAGTGTTATACAAATGATATAATACGTCAAGTTAGAAATAACAGAGTAAGCATATCTATATGATCCAGATAAATTATAACCATTATATCGTAAATAAATTTAACATCATATTTTTGCAATTATACTATCACAATAATTTGGGAAAATAAAAATTAAGTTATGCATAGTAATACATTTTTTCTAGGAATAAAAATGTCTCATGTATAGCTACACCAAATCGGAATATAAGCTTTAAGTCGTTTACATTTAAATACAGTAAAATATAATTTTCATTTATGACAGTTAATTCTTAATTGATTACATTTAATTAATTACAATCACTGAATATTAAAAGAATAATAATAATGTCGACCATTTTTGCCATCGTGTTTACCTTATTCGGTTGTTTATTGTTCCGTAAGAATTCTTGATGTGCAGTATCTACATCGTATAAGGTTTTTTGATAAGTTGTGTGGATTAAAGAATCCAAATTCAATAAACTATTATGCAGCTGTTGATTATTTTCTGTTGTCACGGACAATTTAATGTTGGAATCGTGTATTTCATTTTCTAAATTACTGTAAATTAGACAAGAATATAAATGTGTATATACTCCAGTAGACATATTTTTAAAGAATTTTAATGTATCGAGTGTAACGAATGAAAATCATATAACTTCTAACTGTCCATCTTCGCATTGATAATCAGGTCTGTCTATTGAAAGTATAACAAGAAAACATTTTAACATAATGTAGCGTAACTAAGTTTAGATTTAATGGGAAGTGGAAGCAATATTTTCCTTAATAGGCATACTAAGTTGCACTTGTACCTTTGATAACTAATATACAAACGATTAAATTACTCGATCATTTCACTGCGCCTACGAATGGTAATAGTTGTAAAATATAACATACTAAATGTGGGTGCCTAATTTTTGTAAATAGATAATTAGGAAATTCATAAAGATGATAAATAGGGTTAAAAATGGAAATTATTCAATAGTAGTCAAAACGTACGTTGTTGACATTATTTATTTACGCGATGTGTTAAACTGTTCTCTGTTATCACGCGTAAAGTGAAACGATGAAGTGATTCATGTGTTAGTATGGCTAAAATAATGTGAGTCGATCGGTATAATCAACCATAACGCGAAAATAGTCGTTTCGATCGTTCCGTGTCATTTATCGCGTTCGTATAAATTTATGAAAAATATACTAAAATACGTGCTACGTAAAATCGTAAAATTAAATTCGTTATTACTTATTAATATTTTAAACAGAAGATATTAAGGAAGTGTAACATGCAACACGCATGTATATAAAATATATTTTTCCTCAGTGACAACCTAGGAAAACTAATTTTTGGAGGACTATTGTCGGTAACAAGTCTTTAAAAGTTGGCCATCTCTGGTCTAGAACGTGGCCACGAGAGCCCTTCGTTGCCCACTATTCGTTAAAAATGGTTTCGTCTAATTGTCTAACGATCGTTCCCACAGCCACCGCATCACGCCTCGACCACAAACCGTTTCTGGAGCGGTAAGCTGGTTCGGCGTACGTTGGGTTTCCACCCCCCCCCCCCTTCCAGTGGCCTGGACCTGGTTTAAAGTTGACGTTGATGGATCGTCCCGAGGCATTTCGTCCGTCCCACTTTTTTTGGTTTCCCAGTTGGGGCCGAATGTTTAGACTGTACTTCGTTGATAACACGTACGATATCAGACACTAAGATTTGCATGAATTTGAACTTGGTAATCATCAGCATAATTTTAATCATCCAAACGGTACGCAGATTACAAGTCAATTTTATCGGTATGGTTAAGCATGATTTTCCATTAAAATGTACAATATACGAGTTCTAATACTACATCAGTTATAGTTACCCTAAAAATTAAGCATCAATTATTTATACTTACCTAATATTTTCGTTGCATTTAACTATCAAATTATCATTGTTTTGATTGCAGACCATTAAAGAATAATTATTTTTTTTTAGTTCATCCAGCTGACAGTTTAATTTGTTTAGAAAAATTGTGCTTGCATCGCGTTTATTTAGAACATCATTAATCATTATTCCAATATTTTTTAGATCTGAAAATATACTTGGTATATTTCAAATGAAAATAAAAGTTAATAAACATTCACATGATCTTATTATTGTAGAACCTACAGGCTACAAATAATCATTGATTGATAAATGATTGCTCTTTGCTATGATATAAAAATGTAAAAGATGAACATTTAAATAAAAGAGGAGTAGGATAAGATAATTAACCGTCAATATCTCAATTTATTTAATAGTTAGGTACATAATATACAGGCATATTAGGTACGTTAGAACAATACAATTAAAAAGCATGATATCAGATGACACATAGAAGTTGAACGACATTAAGAATTATTTGTCAATTTGATTGGTTAAGAATCGGAAAATTAAAATGAATGGAAAATAACACGTATATTAAGTATTTTATGGAAAATCAAATTACAACAAAGAATCACAATAAATTCATCGCATATATAGAAATTAGAATCATATAATAACTGTTTTAAGTGTTTTATTAACAAACGCTGTGGACTCTATTACTCTCCTATCATTTATAATTTTAAAAATCCTCAATATTCTAACCATAAACCTACGTCTTTTCATAATCCCCAATTTAACAATAATTATACAAAACATGAACCAATTTAATTTTATTTAGTTTCGTGTCAATCACTAACGAAGACCCCTCTTTTCTTATTTAACTATTTTTAATTAATAAAATAATAAAAAATAAAAAAAAATAGTAAATGGTTAAGTAAATAAATAAATAAATATTTAGTTTGGGGTAATTTTTAATGTATGACCAGTTTCGAGTTAAAAATGCATTAACAGATACTCCTATAGAAAGTCAATAAAATCGCGACACAATATGAAAAAAAATAAAGAAAATAATACACTGAGAAAAACTGGTTGATTAATATAGAGATAATTTATTTTAAAAAAAAAAGATTATTTGAAATTAATTCTTATTAAACATAGATATATTAAGAAATATAAATATTTAAGTTATTATTATTTATTAAAATCTGAAATGATTGATATAAGATATTATTTTTAAAATAGGTTTTTAAATTTAAAATATGATTATAATTATTTTTCTTTATTTTATTGTGTATGTTTAACTGTTATAAAACTGAATTAATGTAAAGTCTAAATTAACATCAAAATGTATATCATTTTCTAAAACATGTTAAGCAAAATTTGAATTAGAGGCAGTCTTTTTTAGTTTTATTTCAGAATTGTATTTTTTATATCTTGTTTTAAAATTTTTATTTATCTTATTCAAATAAAATGTATTATAATTACATTTAAGTTTATATGATAGAGGTGGTCGACCCCAAATAGCCGAGAGAAAGGTGAAGGTGAAGAAGAAGACATTTGACTTTATATATATATCAACATTTTCAAAAGAAGAGGGACTTTTTGTAAAGTTTTTATTTATATTTGTAAATTTGATTTAATTATTATTAGTTTTAAAAGTGATTTTTACATTATTAATATTATTGTTTAAAATGTTGGCGAATTTTTTGTATATATATTATTTAAATATGGTATACCACAATTGTTAAAAACATTATTTTATATTTTTAATTACTCCATAGTTTTGTATTTTGCTTATCATTATAATTATTTTTATAACTATTATTAATTATATTCTATGTACCTTATTATACTCAAAGGACTTCGCACGTTAATTAGAAAATAAATAAATAGCAAATAGTATTTTTTCCCAAACATTTTTAAGGATATATCACAGATAATAGACAAACTTGTTAATAAAATATCCCCGGATATAATCTTTTAACAAATACATTTCTCAAAATCTTACTTTTGAATTACTTGCATACTTATCCACCCACCTAAACTCAATGTTAAGAAATGGATATTTTCCGAACACCTAGAAACAAGCAATAACTATCCCAATATATAAACCTGAGAAAATAGTGACTCATAAATAATATTCAGATCAATAAGCTTATTCCTCACTGTTTTCTAGCACGAGTAATGCTTCATAAAATAAAACCTTATCTAAAAATGTTTCCACCCTATCGATTTAATTTTAAACTATAACACTGTATTATATCTTGTCATCAACTTTAAATAATATCTGAAATAATAGTAAATGGATGAGAAAATAAAGAATACACAACCACGGCCTTTTTTGACATCGCACGGACCTCCAATAAAGGTAAGTTTCTAGCACAAACTAAAAAAACTGAATCTATCAATATGTCTCTGTAACTTATATGCTCATAAATCATAAACCGCTTTTTTCAAGTACAAATAGGTACTAATATATCTTAAATATACCCAATAATATCAGAACTCCCACAAGGATGAGTTTTTCAACCAACAACATTCAATATTTTCGGTCATGATATCTCAAAACAACAAAAATATCAATTATTATAACACAAATTAAAAATCATAAGAGCTCCAATATAGACCAACAAAACTCACTAGAACGAAGATTGATTCACAATTATTAAATTAAATCAAATTAAACCCTACCAAAATCAAAGCAAAAATATTTCCTTTTAGGAAATATAAACAAAGATACAAACCCAATCTAAGTAAAAATTAACAAACAATCAATTATATGGAATTATAAGGATCAATTAATTACCTTGGAATTTTCTCCAAGAAAAACTATTTGGGAAATAAATTAAACTAAACCTCAACTAAAATAAAAAATTTGTATTCCCTATTAATCAACACCACAGATGAAATTCTCACTTCTGATATAGACTTCAATAGTACGATAATTGATAATATACACATGCCTAATATAAGCTAAAATATCTAAAAAAAAAAAAAAACTACTAATTATACGAAACAAATGTCTTAAAATAAAAATAGTTCTGAAAATCACCATGAATAGCTTCACAACGATACCGGAATACTTTACCTGGACACATAGATTCGAGAAAAATTCCACTCAAAATTCAATTAAACGAGCTCCATTGTAAAATTGGAGGGAAAAAAACAAGAAACTGTGGACTGAAAACACGCCTTTCATAATATAATTATACTGTATTTTTGTCTTTACATCTGTCATTATCACCATCATGATTTGAATCGGAATTTTTATAACTACTTACTTATTACTTTACACATTTTATTTTTTATTATTATCTACTATTTGTTCTATCGTACCCAATGTAAATTATAAAAATAAACTTGAAAATTGCTATGTTAAAATTATTGTTACTATAATGAAGTTGTTAAATAAAAAAAAAAGGTATTTTAAGTATGTTAGTCGTTAAATTAGCAAAATTGGTATATATTTAAAAAATATAGTAAATAGTTGAATATATTGTAAAAATTATATACTATTGTCTATGGAACGTTTACTGTTTAGGTTCATAACTGGTAAATTAAATGATAGAGTAATAAAAATAAATACAATTGTGAAAATAATGAAAATTAAAATCATACTTGAGTCAAATGTCTGATCCATAATATTTAGATTATTTAATAAACTATTTATGGAAGTGATTGTATCGCAGTTCTAAAGAAAATCAACATACGAGTATGACAAATTATATGATGGAATTATAGGTATTTTTAAATAAAAAAGAGTGGTAAATATGCATATGCACATTTCTAACATTTGTAAAAATCTTTTTTTTTAATTATGATTTTTTTATATACTTTGAATATTTTAATACATATACTTATTTAATTATTTATAATTTACTTATAAATCAATAAATTTAAAAAAATCTTCTGATCTAACATTAAAAATATATATATTTTTTTTTTTTGTAACTTTTAAACTATATAATTAAATTATAAGTAAGTATTCACACTAGTAATGAGCGAAATGCAGAGAATTATTCTAGCTTCGTAAGGTGACTGATTAAATTTTATTAACTTTTAGAATTGTATTCAAATTTATATATTAGAAAAAGTATTTGGATTATACATAATAGGTTTAAATATAAACATGAAAATTGCAGATATTCCAAAACAAACTTTTAATAATTATTATTTTATGGTTTATAAAAAAATTAAAATATTCAAATTGATCTCAACATTTCAATATTGTAAAACATTGTTGAATTCAAAAACTTTTACAGATTTATTAAAATATTATATAGTTACATTTACATGAAAAGTATTAAATCCCGCTTCAATGACGTCCACATTAATTTATTTATTATGACATGTAAATAAAAAGTACTATAATTATATTCAACTGACTATTATAATTTTAAACATCAAAAAATTATTTAAATTATTCTTAATTTAAAAATATTTACTACACGAGTCTATAGGTATTATTTCCAAACCTGCTTAAGCCAATAAATTATTTCCGACTAGTATTTACCTTTTGTATGTTTAAAAGTAAAATTTCATTCGCGAGATCATATTTTTTATGAAAATCAATCAGATTTAAGTCCAATGAAATTCTGAAATTTAAAAAGCATCAACTAATAATTTTGAATCGATTCCGTTAAACTAATCCAACAAGAAATTTGGACAATATTCTTTTATTAAATTAAAATGAGAAAAAAACTCACTGATCTTGTGATAATGTTTTTAATGGTTGAAATTCTTCCATTTGATTAGAGGAACTAATAATTTTACTAAGTTCAAAATAAACATTTTTGAAATGAATCTCGTTGAAAACTATATCTTTACTCATTTCTTGTTCAATAATCAATTCTCTAAATTCGTAGTTTCAAAAAACATTTTATGAATTTGATAGTATTGTATTTTTACAAATCTGTGCGTAAGTTTATACTTTTCATTTTTACTAAATTTTTTCGAAATGTCAGTTAAACTTTTGTTTAGCTCCTTTACGCATAATTTAAAATCATCAAGTCGTTTTTCCAATTTATCTTCTATTAATTTCATATGTACAAGTACTCCATCTACCTTGAATAAACATATTAAATTAAAAAGGTACATGTAAATAAATTATGATTTAAATTGGTGAATAAAAGTAAAGGTGAATCACAGTAATTGATTATAATAATTAAATTATATTTAAATTAATGATTTTGATTTTTTAATGATCAGTCAAAAAAATTTGAATTTTTAGAAAGTAGGTACAAATTAATATTTTTTATTGTAAGACTGCTAGATATTTCTTATTTTCCAACAATGTATATGATATAATTTATTTTTCTAATTACTAATTTGTACATATATCAACAAAACTGTGTTGTATAAAATATAAAATTGTAATTATGACCTATTCAATTTGAAAATCATAAATATAATCAAATTTAATTAATTAAGTAAAATTCGACGTATATACCTTATTATTATACGTATTATACCTTAATTTTGTTTATTTTATTTTGTGAATGTATTTGGTTATAAACTTCTAACATTGAATCCAATGCATTATGAACGCTATTCACTTTAATTTGAACTTGTTCAATTTCAGCTTTACTTTTTACTAATAATTGTCTGATATATTCAACAATATGAAACAAAAATTAATTTTAAATGACAATCAATACATTTTTAACATCTATCACAAATATCTATAGTATAATTTATAGCGTTTTACCATTGGTTAAAAAAATGTTGTTATTTGTAATGTAATTTGAATTGTTTTTCATTTATTATAATTTTATTTATAATAACTTTAACTTGACATTTAAAATATTACTTATCTTATATTAAATAATATTAAAAATACCTGTGATGTAAGTCTTTTCTTTTTAAAACATTTAATAATTTATTTTTTGATTCCATAATAGCTTTTTTTTTCCGAAATTCCAGTTCCATAGAGTTTTTGGTTTGTAATGATTCATTACAATAAACAATAACGTCTATAATTGAAATGTAACATATATACGAATACAATTATTCGTAATAATAGAAAGAAATGTCAACATGGGGCACAAAATATAGGTTTAAATATTATACGGCTACATTACAAATATGATAAATTAGAATTTTACTATTTGATTCATCAGCTCTCAAGTATTTTTCTGCTTGGCCAACATCAACCATTCGTTTTTGAATTATTACAATCGATTTATGATATTTTTCCAATGAGATGAGGATACTTAATAATTTAATATACATATTATTTTTACTATCAAACTCAAAAGGTTCTCCTGTAAATAGAAAATTATAACTTCATTAAATATGAGTTTACAACAACAGTAACTACTTGTTAATAATGATCCAATGTAATCCAAAATGACATTAATTTGATACATTTTAATTTTGCACAGCTCGGTTATAATTATTTTATTCATTACAGAAATAGTTATTTATTTCAAATGGAATAAAATACAGGCATGGTAACACACTTGAATTTATTTAAACAAGTTATGGCTATTTAAGTTACTAATCAGTAATAGGTATAAACTTTAAATACCAGTAATAACTTATTGTATCACTAATTATATTAATTACATTATTGCATTAGTAATCACTAATTACTCAGTTACATACGACCTATACAACCTATATATGCAATTTAAATTATTGAGTAATAACTCAAAAACACACAAAAGTAAAAATTAAGGTGGAAAGGGAAAGAAGGGAAAGGTGTTTCAGTTTGGCTATTTCCTTCCTCCTTATAATTATTTTATGAAGAGCTCTTATCTCTTAGGTCTTAGGGATATATTATTCACACACCACGCGTTAATAATCTACGCCTTTCGTTTGGTAGTGGGTTTGTGGGTGGGATTGTGGCGGTGCAGCTGAAGTATCAATAAAAAGTACCATGACAGAAGATCGTTTGGAAAACCTTATGCAGATAACTTGTGAACAAGACTGTGAAATAAACTCAAAAAGAGTTTTAGATGATTTTTCTATGGAAATCACGCAGTTAGCTAGTCTTAAAACACTAATTTACTTTGAAACAAATTACAATTTACCATTTAACCCGCCATGAGTCGCTTCATTGTGTGTAACATATGTAACAAAAGGTTTTTTGACCGATCACTTATATCCCATATTTTTTTTAACATTTTACATACAAATGCATTTATTAATGATTTACAAAAATTTTACTTTATTTATTTATTATATTTTATAGTAAAAATTGGTATTACAGGAACTATTATATTTAATAGTATAAAATTCAAAATTTTTTAATGACATAAAATAACTTAAAATACTCAAATAATATGATTAAAATAAACATATACTAATAAACACTTTAAAAGTCACTTTCATAATTATTAAGAAGAAATTATTTTAAATTAATTAATTTCTATTAACTTCAATATATTTAAATTTTAATTAATTATTTTTATATCACTATTACAGAACTTGGATTTTTTTTTGTTTCGACCCAAATCAAGTTTTCTTCGGGAGCCGGGGAACCTATTTAATTTTTTTTTTTTTTAATTTTATACTTTAAATATTTAATAGTATAATAATCAAAATTATATATCTCACATAAAACATGTTAATTTTTATAAAATAATTCACAGTGTATAATTCTTTATAAATAACGTTCAATATTGTATAAAATTAATTTTATTTTAGATAATTACCCTCATTTAAATGAGAATGCTAAGACCACTCTTTAAATCTAGAACCCATTCAAAAAAGTTGAAAATAACAATTTTTTTTTGTTTCCCTCAAAATCAAGTTTCCTTAGGAAGCCGGGGAACCTATTTAATTTTTTTTTTCATATTATACTCTAAATATTTAGTAGTATAAAAATCAAAATTTTTTAATGACATAAAATAACTAATTCTGAAAGCGACTTTTAAAGTGTTTATTAGTATAAGTTAATTTTAATCAAATTATTTAAAAATTATAGGTTATTTTATATCATTTAAAAATTTTTGATTTTATATTATTATATATTTAAAGTATAAAATTAAAAAAAAAATTAAATAGGTTCCTAGGTTCCCTATGGAAACTTGATTTTGAGGTAAACAAAAAAAAATTGTTATTTTCAACTTTTTTGAATGGGTTCCAGATTTAAAAAGTGGTCTTAGCATTCCAAAACATCTATTAGCTGCAGTTATTCTTCTTTGTACTTCATTGTGTCCATCACTGGTTGTGTCCAATCCTACTGCAAGGTATTTAAAAAATTCTACTCTTTCAAAACTCATTCGTCCATTATGAATTCTGTTTGGTTGTGAATTCTATATAATAGATAATATCATGTATTTTGTTTTACTTTCGTTGATTATTGAACCTATATCCTTACTTTTTTTATCAGGTCTGATATCGTTTTTAGATTTTCTTCTGATTCATCTACGACCATAATATCATCCGCATATGCCAATATAGTTACTCATGTGTTTTTCAAGGTTTTAATCCCTGTGCTGAATTCTAGGGCAGCTCTTACTACATATTCTAGAGCTTTATATTGAATAGTATAGGAGATAATGCATGACAATACCATTTTTTATATTGAATTCTTCTTCTTCTTGTATCTAATCCTATATTTTAAATTTATAGTGCAAGTATATACTCATTTTATCATTTTCTACGGGATTCCAAATTTCAACATCATAGCCCACAAGGATTCTCTGATGATTGAGCCATAAGCTTGTTTGTAGTCAATGAATAGGATAAATAAGTCTTGATTGAATTCATATATTTTCTCCATTAGTTGTTTTGCTATGTGAATTTGGTCCAATGTAGATTTTCTTTTTCTGAATTCTACTTGGTACCCACCAAGGCCGTAACTGGAAAAAAATTTCAAGGGGGGGGTCTAATATTATTATTTAATACAATTTATAGTTAATAAAATATATTCACCGCTAAAATGTTTCTACTTTTGAAAATTTCGGGGGGTCCGGACCCCTGGACCTCCCCCTCCCAGTTACGGCCTTGGTACCCACCTAGTATTTTTTTTTGTGAGGGGTTTTAGTTTTAGGTGTTAATTTGATAGTATCTTATATGCTGTACAAAGCAAAGATTTCTCTATAATTTATACAACCTAACGCATCTCCATTTTTATATATATGACATAAGATAGAAGTGTTCCATTGCATTGGCATTGTTTCTTCCTTCCATATTTTTCGAATTATCTTTCCCATCTGTTGTATTAAGGCTTGACCTCCTTTTTTCAAAATTTCTGAGACCTTATTATCTTCTCCTGGAGATTTTCAGTTCTTGAGCATTTTTACAACTATTTCTACTTCTTCATCTATTGGTTCGACAAAATCTTGTTTTATTATAACACCGGATTCAGGAATTACTGTTTTAATATTTTTATTGTTAAATAGTTATAAAAAGGGACATTTGAATTTGTTGACTACTTTATTCGGATTCGTTATTAATGTTTCATCATTTTTTACTATAGTTGTCCTTTTTTTGAATCCTATCTTAATCTCGTTTGCTCCTACTAAGGAATGTTTGTGTTACTCCTGTAATTGCTTTCCATTTGTTCAATTTTTGTGTGTTTCTCATTGTCTCTTTCTCATTGAATCTTTTAACATTATAAGACAAACCCTATCTTGTTCTTCTAAAGTCATCATCAAACCATTTATTCTTTTTTTTTTTTTTTTTCGTAATCCAGTGTTTCCTTGGCCATGATTTTTTAATGTTTTTTCTAAGTTTGCCCATAGAATTTCAACATTATTATCCATTGTTTCTTTTTGTCATTGTATGTTTTGTGCAATATTTTCTCTGAATTTCTGGTCTTTTTTTGGATTTTATAATTCTTTTATATTAAACAGTTTTTTAAAAATGTTCTCTCCCTAGTGACTTCTTTGTTAAGATTAACACTTAATCATTTATTCAGTAGGTATATTTTAAAACCAAAATCTGCTACATTTTAGATAAGCTCAGAATTTATTAATTGATTAATGTAAGACTAACCTAAATAATTCAAAAACACATTATCCACCTTTTTTTTCGAAAAAACATTCGATATTTATCCAATTTTTGGCTAAAAAAAAGCAGAGTTGTGTTGATTTCAGAATTATTCTTCGTTTCATTCATTGTTTCCACATCATCATTAAAGTTCTAGAAATATTTCACGATTCAATCATCTATTATTTTTTTTCTGTATTGATATTATTTAAAGAGTAACGTATTTTTTAAACTTAATAATTATTGGTTATGTTTGGTACTACTATACTGTTCGGCTACTTTATTAGTTTATATAACATAATCAACAACAATATGATTTAATATTTTACTGACCCATATTTATCTGTTAGATTCGAGAATTACACGATTTTCGATTCAAGGTTTTAGCTATAATACATTTTAAATTAGTTATTAAACATCTATTAAACATAAGTTATAAGAATAAATAATTATAAATAACCCTAAATTAAATTTAGAATAATGATTTTAGAAGTTTTCTATCCATAATTATGAATATAATTAATTCGAGTATTATTATAATAATTATATATTAATATAATAATATAAAATATAAATATATAAATAATATAATATAATAATAATATAAATATATATTAATAATACATTATTATTATAATAATTATTATAGTAAAATAGTAATAGTACTTAACATTCTGAAATAGTGTGGTGTTTGATGATCAGGATGTGTGATGAAATAAATACATTCTTTAATACGTTAACCGAAACCAACATATCTTTCTTGGTTTCAAGTTATTATGAAGGTAGTAATAAACACATAAACAAACACAATCAGTTTATTTTTTTATGTACAAAAAATATAACTAAAACAATATTATTCACGAGTGCTATTATTAAGTTTCGAAATTTCTGGAGAAAAATCTATATTTGGTGATCTTTTAGGCTTCGTAAACAATTGTGATTCGTTAGGATTTTGCGTCAAAGGTGGATGTGTGGCTCGCCAATATGATTCCAAGTACTCGGAAATGTGTTCACACGCTTCCTCCAGCCGATTTTCGTCCAGTATTACATCAAACATTTTTGGTGAACACTGGGCTAACTTTTCAGACGTCACCATTTGAACATTAAGATGTCGAGATTGTGATTTCCCTCGAGATTTAATTAATCGTTGAAGTATCTACAAATACAAATACATGTATACAAAGTGTTTTATATTTAAAATATTTAAGCGAAAAATCAGATAATGTATAAAAATTTTACAAATTATAAAATATTTATATTTTATTGTTTTTCTAGTTACAAGCTATTCGTGTGAAATAAGTTTTCTAAGTTGAATAAATTAAAAAATAAATAAAAAAAAGTGTATACTTTCTCGTAAATTAAACATTATTCTTATTAATTGAACAAGAAAATAAATATTAAAGACGTTCTGTATCAATTTAACTGTATGATAACAACTTAGAGTAGAATTATTTTATAAAAATATATAGTAAATATTTATAATAAAATGTATGTATAATAAAATAATGTTACAAGAAGTACCTAATACTTTTATTGGTTCTTATGAATTTATTTTATATTAGACTCTAAACATGTATGTAGGTTAAAACTGGTGCCTAGGATTTACAAATTAAAAATGTACTATATAATATAGTTAATATATACCTTTTTTTTAATTATTCTACATAAATACAAGAGTAACTATGACTAAATAAACTATTTGTTATTAATAAAATAGGTCACTACAAAAACTATGCATTTAAAAATAGAAAACCTATTATATGACCATACAAAAAACCAAGTTCCTACTTTTTATAAGATTTGTGTAATTCTACATTAATACATATCAAATTATTATTTTATTGTCTAATCAAATTTCAATATCTTATTAACACAGCTAAAAATAAAAATAGTGAACTATCGTTCTCGTTTTTAATAACTACGTAAATTAATACTGATAGCAACATCATAGTGATAGTATAAAACGGTAATAAATTATTTAAATTATTTAAAATTAATACAAATTAATTCAAGACTTCCAACTTTGATACCTTCAGAAGTGTTGTCATCTAGACCAAAAATCTTGTTAACAATATCGTAGTGAAATCACAAATAGTATCAAGAAAATTGATAGAGAAGTTGTCACACATCAATGCACTATCATATTAAACATATAAATAAGTAAAGTAAACGAAAATATATTGTTTATACCTAAATATATTAGATATACAATAGATACATTAAAAAGTGACAGATTTTAAATTTCATGGTGAGCGGAGTTCTAACTTTTGTGAAAAGTTTATTAATAATAATAATAATAAAAAGATTTTTATTTAATTTTTAGTGGCTAATGTTATTTTTTTTAATAACCGAAATAAAATGAACCTTTACTATGCACTCAACAGTGAATGCTGTGCATAAAAATTAGAACCTAGGAGGAAGGAGGGGATTTAAATGTTTAAATAAACATTAAAAAAAAATATATATATACATAATTTTTCCAAATAGCTTTCTAGAATTCTTATAAAAAACTTACTTGAGGTGAAACTTTTATATAAACTATGATTGGTGCCAAAGAAGTTTTCGCTAATTGCGATGGATGATTAATAGTATCACAATCTAAAACAACAAGCTATCAAAAAATTCCAACTTAACTATTAGCGTTTAGTATAATTAGTAATTCAATATTTCGGATGATTAAGAAAACACAATACCTGTAATGTTTGAGCTAGTTCAAAAATGCGTTCAACTTCCTGTTGCACATTAATCATTACATTACATTGTGATTTTAGACCCGGTTCCCTTTCAATAATAGTTCTTTTTGAAGGATTATTAAAAAGAGTTTTTTTTGCTAAAGATATATCAGCTGTTATGCGAGTAATGATGATTCTGAAATTTAAAGATAAGATTTCTTACAATATAATAATATCATAAAACATACGATTTGCATTAATTTATTTCTTTGAACTATCTAAACAGTATAATTTATTTTAATAATAATAATTTACCTTCCTTCGAAACGATGTTTCAAAAAATCAAATAATGCTTTTTGCATCATATCGGTCACTTCATAACCCTTTAGAGAAGGTCCAACTAACACAACCGGTCTCATTGCGGGTACAACATCGTAGGGTGGTGGTGGTATCACTTGTTTTTTAAAAAAAATGTTTTGTTTGTTTTTGGGTGTTGGGACAGTTAAAGTAGATACACGATTATGTTCAATGGGATTATCAATTTTAGCTATAAAACAAACAAATATAATCATCAATAAATTTAAATTACCGATATTATTTTAACAAGACATAATTTATAGCAAAAATATTAAATTAATAATGACTTGAAAATTAATTTAAAACAGTTAAGTTTTAAAGTTTTATTTAAACATTATTAATTTAAATGTAACTATCTATATGCCAAAATCAAAACCGTATCAGTTATGAATTTTCACTTGATATTAAATACTACAGTAAAACTATTTATAGTTATTCAATTTTAAAATATATATTCTACCATAAATATAAATACATAGATTATAGACTATATAATTTAATCATGAGGAGATATAATAAAAACCCTCAGTAATATATTCAATTAACATAGTGACACAATATATTTTAATCGGGTAACCGTTTGAAAAATCAATTTTTAGAATGATAGAAGGTAAAATTCACATTCTGAACCACCTTTCAAAGTTTAAACTTATTTATATGAGCAATTGTATTAAAATTTGCATTTTTTTAAATTGCTATTACTATTTTTAGCATAAAATTCAAATAAGCAAAATTATTATTCAATTCAAACAATTTTGATAAACAAACTTTTTAATATTTTGAAAATCCATAAGCTAACACAAATGCTTATATTCTTTAATTTATTAATTTTCAGTCGTGTTTATATTTTAACATTAAAAATATTGATACATTTATCTGATCATTTGTACAGCTGTAATAAATGTTGGCTCTTATAATGAAATATAACTAAGTTATTAATATTACAAAAAAAAAAAAAAAAAAAAAAAAAAATAGTAAACCGAAAATTTACGTTTCATGAAAATGTTACTACAAAATTATTTCAAATATCAATTAAATAAATAGAATATAAAAGGAAAATAAAAATAAACCAATAAATATTAAGAATGAAATAATAAATCTTTACTTTATTTATTCTAATTAACTTTGAATTTTGTGGCTCTATAATGATTACTATTTAAAGAATAAATATTTTGATACATATTTATTTTATTTTTATTTTGAATTACGTAATTTTAGTTTTATTGAATAATCATTTTTTTTTTTTTTTTTAAATAACAACATCGAAAATTTTAATGAAACACCTTTAAAAATTGCATGCAATATATTGTGTAGGTAGTTTTTCAATTTATGGAATAATGTTTTTAAATGTTTAGTGTCTTGCTTACTTTGGTTATTTTGTTATAGCTATCCATACTTTTTTAGTATTCAAGAACTTTGTATAATTATTCATATACTATTCAAATAAACTAATATTTGAATATTTTAAATAGTATTTTTAAAAAGTTTTTCAAGTATTACTCAAATAAATTTTAGCAGAACGTTCTTAAAAATTTACAATTATGCTTATTGGTAAATAGTATACTGCATAAATTTATAAAAAAATGTACACCACCTAAATTGAACAAGGGCAATTTTTTTGAAGTAGATGTTGTTGAAGTTTGTGATTGATCCATCATACGAAGAACTTCAAGTTTGATGGGAGACGGTACAAATCCCATATCTGAATTTTCCCTCACTAAGCGACCTATCCACCAGTTATTGTCATACTTTTCCTAGAAAAATAAAAATACAAAAATAAACATTCATTTCATCATAACCAGAAATAAAATATCTATCAATATATATAATATTTATATAAGAATAGAAATTCATCTTAAAAATGTATAAAAGCAATGAACAATTTTCTTAAAAAAAAACAAAATATTTTATCACATAATCTTTATCTTCACCGATATAAATATTAATCTTACATACTCTCTCAAAAAAAAAAAAATTAAAATTAAAACATTACCTACACATTTTAATCTAAATATTAGTAAGTACCATTAATTTTATATCCATTTAATAAAACTTATATGGTGGTAAAGTATTGTCATACATATTTAATGATTAGGAATATCATTCAGAATCGTACGCAAAGAGGGAGTTTTATGGGTTCAATCCCCCCTCCCGAAATGTAAGAACATTTTTAAATATGTTTTTATATAGTATTAGTGGTTTATATATTAGGTATATAAATATGAAAATATACAACTTAAACTCCCCCCCCCCCCCCCCCCCTTTTGGTGTCCCCCCCCTCCCCCTTACTCCTCCGAAACGCAGTTCGTTTACCATATTCATATTTTAAATTTCGTGTACTTTGTATAAGCGAGACAGAATTTAAAAACCGTTGAAATTCTACAATATCTGTTTTTAGTCTTTGCATTACATCGCCTAAGTTATGAAAATGAAGACATCTCTATATTCAGATTGAAACGTTGTACCTTCTCAGTCCCTCTGTGATTTAACAATTGTAATTTTTAATTTAAATCAACAGGTTTCGAGTCGCAGTCATACAACCACACCGTAGAAATTATGTAAATATATGTACCTTGATGTGCAAAAAAGTTTGCGCGTCAAACGAGATCGCGCAACAACCATGGATCGGCAAGTCGTTGTCCTTTTCGCCGTCGAACGCGACGTTTGTGCGGATCGCAAACGCCACTGACTTCGTCTGCATTGTGGAAACGCTGCGGTAAAACGGGGATGTAAAAAATTTCAAATAAAAACCATTGACCAAGACAAGCGTCCTACGAGCCCCGGCCGATTGACAGGGATAACGCGTGTAGCACGGTGACAGCCGGACTTCAGGCTGTGACGATGATGGTGCGGCGATGATTTTTTGGTCCCGCGGAAGCCAACGGATTTGAACGCGATTACGGCGCGGGAACGGGACCGAACCAAGACCATGTGGCTGCTTCGCAGTGACGATGACGACTGACGATGCGTTTCGCGCAATCGGAGTGGTCGCCGGGTGAGCGGTCGAACAGGTGCGTCGCAAAATCGATTTCTGTCTGCGGCAAACGCGAGCCCGCGTGCGTAGCACGGACCTAACCACTAACCAGGGTTAGGACCGCCGTCGGTACCACAAGCACTGGTTAAGCGTAGAGAAATATTTCGAAGACATTTACCGACCCGACTCAAGTAAAATGGTTTTTTATTTTAAACTATTCAGGATAAATCCTCCAGCACTTAATGGAATATAATATTCCGAATGGTTTTCGAATGTTTTTTCTTTCGAAATGTACCTATTTGACTTTCGTAGTTATTGTCATTGCTACAAAATCGGCGAATAACAATACTGTCCCACTAAAAATAGAAGAAAACAAAACAGTATAACCCGACTGTGAAAAATTGATGAGTAAAACAAATGTAATTTATAAGACGGTAAAATTATGAAATTATTTAAAAAAGTGACTAAACGAAAAAAAAGTATTCGCGTGTACTGTATTCAGAATAATGGTAAAAAGTAATCAAAATATTGTAATAAACACTTTAAAAAAAAAAAAATTATTTCAAAATTAATCAAAATACTTAAAAAGTATTTTGAATACAATCCAAGTCTGAAATTAACATATAAATATAGAAATTTCTAGTGTTTAGATGTGATGTCATTTATTTTATAATATTTTCATTTTATTTGTAGACACATTTTTCTTTTTGTAATAAAATAGAACAAAATTACACGGTTTCTCTCCAAACAGTATCTGTCCGTGAAGTAATTCACAATCGCGTCTTAAAACGGGTTGACTATATCGTAAAGGTACAATGTACATTTTCTCATGGAAGTAGTCTATGTAGCGCTCTAAAGCTCTCTACAAATAGTTTATAAGAGTATACGTACATATCTGAAGTACTCTAACAGAGCATATACCATTTCCGTCAAATGGTCATTTCCGCCAATTTAAAAAAAAAAAGGTACGATTCCCGTTTCCGCCAGTCTTTACCTATGGTAAAATTATTATATTATACTTCATATTTTTGCTATGGAAAAATTATTATAATATATTCCATATTTTTGAAAAAAGTAAGATCTTCATGCTTTATATGTCATAACACACACATACATACTTATATAAAATATATATAGGTAATAAATATTACTTAAATAAACAATTATCGTATATAAATCGATAAAATTGAAACTACAGCACAGACAAGAACATTTTGTACACTAAAAAACTCTTATCAATCACAATTTATTTTGTATATATATATATATACATATACCTACAAGGTTACCTATCACTTATCATATAATTAAAAAGTATATATTAAAACATTTTGGTAGAAAATGTCCAGTTGGACACTTACATTAAAATAATCGTGTTACTCGTACGTAAAGACTGTTGCATTTAATTATGTTAAATAAATTAAGGATATATTATGATTTTTTAATTATTTTTATTGTTTTCACTATGAGACAATATGATATATTTATTTATTAGTGACTTGATTTATTATTATATTTTATAGGAACTATGACAAAATTATTATTATTATTTTTATAGAAACTACGTTGAAAATAGAAAAACTTTATTATTATTATAAAATGACAAAACATTATTTTTAATATTCTTTATCTTAAAAATAATATGAATAATATTCCAATAATATAGAATATATTATAACAATTTAGCAGGTAGATGGTGGAAACGAGAATTATACCTTTTTTTTAAATTGTCGGAAACATTCAGTTAAAATGTTTGTGGGAACGGATTATTCCTCTCTATCAGTAGCCGCTCTGTGTTTTAGCTAGATCAATTAAAGCATATAGTACACTGAAACAGGGGCACCCTCAGAAAATCGGCTTAGGAGTTGCGAAATTAAATGTATGTTATGCATTTACATAATCACATATTTACATTATTATATTTACATAATAAACATACTCGTAACTCTAAATTTAATACAATGAAAAAAACTGAAACGCTGCATATTACTATAAATTAAAATATAATTTTAAACGTACCTATTATGAATTATATTTATTATTGTGAATCAATAATAATGATAAACGTCTGACATTTATTTCAAAATGATTTATAACATAAGTTTTTTGTATTTCAAACAATATTGAATCTTCATGTCCATCTTTATATAAGTGAATTAGAGCCAAATTGTTTAACCTCGTATTACCTATAGTACTCGTAGATCTTACTCATGTTCTGATACGACGCTAAACACTATAAACAGATAATATATATGAATACATAGTTAAAATAATCTTGAATACAATTAATTATAATCTCAATTAAATAATTAGCATACACGTTTTAATTTATTATTATTAATGTTAAACACATTGAAATTCTTTCAATTTAATAGGAAGTTTCTGGTAATGTAATGGTAATTCGTACAGTAGGATAATGTTTAGATTCTTCTAGTAAATCAACTATTTGTGTACTTGGATCACATGGTTTTCTTACTAAAATTTCATACCAAATTATTGCTTCTTCTTCAAAATTATCAAGAAAAAGTTTATATAAATTATTGATAGATTTAACTATATTACTATTATCATTTTTTAAGGTGTAAATTAAATAATAACAATTATTTTAAATTGTCATCAAAAAATCCATGATTAATTTGCATTATTATGGAATATCAGCAGCGAATAAATAAAGATTATCTAAAAAAGTCATTAATATTATTACTTAGATAATTATCTCGATGTGTTTATCGGATTCACAGTATACAGTAGATACCTAATACATTACGGACTTTCATAATCGCCTTAATTTGAAAAAATAAAATTATAAATCCATGTGCACACTGATAAAAATGTAGAACTAAAAATGTTTTAAATAAAATAAGCTCATTATTTGCAAAATGTATAGAATGATATTTTTTTTGTTCATTAAAAAATCTCATTGGGTGCAATATGGGCATAAGTGGCCCCTCTTAGCGAGCGTCCCTATTTTTTTCCCTTTTGAAACCGGGAACGGGTTGGAACTGTTTAGCACAATACTGCCACCCGAACCCGTATCGTTTATTCACCATAACAACATACATAGCTTTACATACGTGGGGGCCTCTAACCCCCTAGGTATTTAGACTTCGGCCCACAAATTCAGTCACCATGCTATACTAATCACGCCTGCCTGTCCCGCTCTACATTCTCCTTCCGCTCGAGAATCGCCTCCATCATTTTGCCAAACGCCAACCTTAGCGAGCGTCCCTACAATGATTCACAATGTACACGGATATAGGATTCTACAACTAAATTAATTTTAATCAATTCCCCTAGTTAAATATACAAAGAGAGCACGGTTATTTAATTTGTATTGTTTAGGTACTTTACATTTTATATTTTTTTACACACATTAGTTCGTAATTCTGTCTACGATATGCGATGTTATATGGGACAAGAATATTTTGTAGAATTTAATTGAACTTCTGGAGTCGTCAATCAAACTATGGAATTATACATTAAACAAATATAGAGACAGGCAACAGAAATCAAAATTAAAAGAAATGATTGCAAATTCATTAAATAAAAATTAATACTGTAGAATTCAATAGAAAATTATATAATCTTTGATATCAAATGAATAGCGAATTAAAAAAGATAAAGAATAAGAAAAGTGAAGCAGATGCCGATGATGTTGTGAAAAGTTCTTTGGAATGTTTTGATACTAAAATGTTGTATTTGTGTTTGGACATGATTTGGACGGAAGTATACGAAGTATTGCCTATGAATGAGCATGCGATCAGTACAGTGTCCATTCAATCAACTGAAAGAAATATATTCAATAAATAAAAATTTGTATTTTACTAACTTATTTTTAAAAACATATATTTCAAATTTAAATTACAAATATGGGAATTTATTAAAAATAAAACTGCTGCTACAATTATAATCCTTTATTTAATATTTGAACCTAGGTAATTTGATTATGATTTCGATCTCTTATAAATTATAATCGTAATAAAAACATATTATAATGTTCTTGGCTGTGTCGAAAAATCAACAAATTTCAGATCTTATTTCGTAACTGTAGATATCACTAAGGATATGTTTACTTTTTAACTGTTTTATGGATTATTGAATCACAAACAGCTTTGATATCAAACCAGTCAACGCATTTAACTTTGAGCATAATAGTGTACTTTGAAAGTAATTACATATAGACAATGGCTACTAACGTTAGCTGTGGTGTAACGAACCATGAGAATGTGAAGCAAATCATTTACAGTCTAAAGAAATGCTCGATTTGTAAAAAAAGATGTTTCTTTCGACTAAGAAAAATGATAAAATGCATAGGTAAGTAAAGTATAAGTAGTATAGACCAGAAATATAATTTTTATATTTTTATTGTTTATTTAATGTTACGAATTTGTATATAATATACATATACATTAGCGTCGATACTCACGATGAATTTCTAATTAAAACATAAAATTTTTTTTGACAGCTTGCAAAACCGTTATGCACACTAAGTGTTTTGTGGCGGCCAATCGATCGGCGTGCAAAGTGGCAGTGGACCATCGCTGCTTTTGTACCGATGCCACTGCAGTGATGACGGACGAATGGGTTCTACCGTCAGAAAAAGCAGACAGCGAAGATGTCCCGATGCAGGTGACTGGAACGGTGATACCGGACAAGATCCAGCCGGCTTCAATAGCGCGGCTCTCGTGGAAAATGCAGGACGAGGTCCTGCGGTCTTCGATTGCGGCTTTGAAAGAGGTGGAATGCGATCAAGAGGCGATGCTGGCCGTGGCTTATACCATGGGTATGCTTCTGTACAAGGTAGAGGACGCGACAAAGACTGCGATGAATGAGCTCGACATCGCAACAGTTGTTAAAAGTAAGGCGCAGGAAGAAGTCCTGCGATCTTCGATTTTGGCTTTAAGGGAGGTGGAATACGAACAAGAGGCGATGCTGGCCGCGGCTTATACCGTGGGTATGCTACTGTACGTGGTCGAGGACACGTGAATGAAGCCGAAAGCGCAACAATTGTTGGCAAGTAATGAACAAGATTGCACGGATAATGAGAACATTTGATTCTTCAAATTTTCAAATTGAATGTGTCAATGAAAAATCTCAATATCTATTCATTGATCATTGCAAATTCAGATTTCAATTGATTCATTATTTAATTTTTAGTTTTTTTTATTATATTTATCTTATGTATATGTTCTTACACAAACTTTATTTTTTGATTCTTATATTGTTACTACTCATTTTATAACTATATTACTCTGTTATGATGAAATTATACTGTACTTATAAACAACACATATTTCTTCTTTTTTTATATTCGTGTCTTAACTGTAATTATATACAAACATTTTGAAAAAGCACAAAAAGTATTTTTAGAAATACCTCATATTTTTGAGTTTTTATGTAATCGAATTTTTATTCTTGCATATCAAGACTTGAATCAAGAATTAAAAATTTAATATCACCTTACTCATATAATTACCACCTAACGGTATTAAAAAAATTGTAAGTTAATATATAATTTATTAGCGTTAATTAAATTTGTATACAATTATCACGGAATTGACTATTTTTAAATACTTTAAGTCTGTATTAAAAGAAGTTGATCCATCCATTTAGAATGAAATAATAAAATGTTGAACTAGGATAGAATAATATGTTTTGAATATTTGGTTAAAACACTGGACAGTGTTCGGAATGTTCACGTAAAAATTGAACTGGTTCATGTTCGCGTCTAATGCATAAAACAGGAACTTGTACACGTTCATGTTCATTTTTTTTAAGTAAACACGCTCACGATCAAGTTCTATTAAAAAATGAACGAGTACATTTGATCGTTCTTTTAAATTTTTTTATTTTATTTTCATGAATCAACTGGCATTCTGTATAGATGGGACCTTTACAAAATATATGTTATATTTTACTTTATGTTTTAAACTTAAACATATTTTAATCAGTATTTATTATTTATCCATATATTTTTAAAATGGTAAATACATTTGAACGCCTCCAAAATCATTCAAATTCATTAAAAATATAAACGTCGTTCATGTTAAATTTAAGAAAAGCTAGTTACGTTCACGGATGTCAATAAAATATGAATCTACACGCACGCGTGAACAAACAACGTTCTTTCCAAACACTGGTAATAGTACACGTTTTTATGTAATTGTTCTCCAGAAAAATCTGATAGAAGCTAAAACTATAATTGAATCTGCAATAGGAAAATCAATTTTTATTCCTCGCATACCCCTATAATCAGGGGCATAATTTCAGTTTTTTTCTAGAGTAGTCGGTATGTTCTTATTATATTGCCTACTCGCAGCTCATTTTATTTAAGCACCGATTAACGTAGGAGGAAAGAGACGTCGAACCAGTCCAAAAATATAATGATTTGTACTTTGTACATTAGTACCCATATTGTACATGTCTCATTTTTCTGATTTACAATATGATGATGTACCGATTTAGGAATAGTTCTAGACTATAGCTCTAGACCAGTGCTTCTTAACTTGGCGGCCGTGGTTATACATCTGGGGGCCGGGTTTGAGGGGGGGTCAAGTTTAGTTATTTTGGCATCAAAAAGAAAAACATCGAATGTAGTTTTTAGGGAAGTTATGAAATATATTTTTAGAATAAATTGTTGATTTTGTAAATTTCATTCACAGGTTTTTAAGAATTTTATCATGTTTATAATATTTATGATGTTGCTCATATAATCTTTGTAATAATTATTAATCTTTTATATTATTTAATTTATAAACTTTCATATCAATTTATTTTTATTTATAATAAATTACTATTATTTTTAATTTAGTGATTTTTCATTATAAAAAACAAAACAGACCTGTAAGGGCTCAAAAAAAAAATAATTGAAAATAGATATAGATATTATTTTAGTTTTTATTATTTTTTCAGGGGTTTTATATGAAAGATAATACCTCACTTCAAATGTTGTTTAGGGTGATGTACACTTATGAGGATGCGACACCCATACATGTTGTTTCTGTCTGTCTGACACACATACAACATAGCAAATTTGTGTTCAGTAGTTCAAATGTAGTAATATTAGCTTTAATATTAAAAAAACTTTAATAATATTAAACTGACTTATAATCAAACTTTAAAAAAAGAAAATTATCTGTATTTTGTTAGTTTTTTTTTTTTTATATTTTAATTTTTAAGCGAGTTATAAGTATGTAAAATATCATAATTAAAAAAAATTTATACATTAAAAAATTTAAATATTGGAAAAAATCAATCAACAAAATACAGATAACATCCTTCTCCTAACGTTTAATGATAAGTCAATAGACTCTAATATTAAAGCTAACATCATTACATTTGAACTACTGAATGCAAATTTGCTATGTTGTACGTGTGTCAGACAAAGACAACATATACAGGTGTAGGGACCTCTTAAAAGAAGAATACTTCTATAGAGATTTACACCCAAAAGGAGTTGAAGAATCATAATTATTTTTCCTGGCAATTCCGAGTAATTTAGATAATAAAATATAAATAAAAAAAATGTTCACTAACGTTATTATAAAAATGTACTATGATACATTTATTATACTGAAATGAATTTTTACTACTATTAATGAAGTTGATAAGAAATATATTCTCTTTATAAAGAAAAAGCTCATATAATTAATTTTAAAACATATCTTTCAAATTCCATAAAAAAATGTATTTTATAGTTGGAAAATGAGTTACTAATAGCTTAAAAAAAAAGAAAAAAAATGTTTAGATAATTTAAATAATTTAAAATGAGTAATGACTATTTAACCTGTAATAAAAACCCAAAATGTAATCACTTGATTATACAAGAGTAATAGCTGTGTTACAATCAATATTTGAAATATTCAACAGTATAAATTATGTTAACGTACAAGTTAGGAGTTGGGAAATAGTACATGAAATAATAAAAATATTAAATCATGTTTCAGATAGAAATAAACTTCTAAAAGACAAAACTTTGAATAAACTAATTTAATTCCCGGGCACCTTTTCTATATATATTTGTTATAATTTTAAATAAAAATTTAACATTCAAAAATTAAAATTCCATAACCATAATTTGTTTACATAATAGACATAGTATATACTAATTACATTTAAAGGTAGTAATAAAAATTTAAATACACTAAAAAATGCATATAATTTTCGGAATGAATATAGCATTAAAGATCTTCAGATGAGACTGATGAATGACAATCTCGAGACTGGGATAACCCCCAAACCTCGTATTTAATCACTAATAAAGAAAAAATCGGGCCCGGAATACAACAGTAAATTCAGAGCTTACAGTCGGTTGGGGGTGACACATGTCAAGCATTACAAACAGCCATGGCTTCTTCTTTTTCTTCAAGAAGTTCTTTAGCTGTCAAGTCCAATTTGGTCTTCGCAAAGTCGGTTATTTTCAAACCCTACATTAATTATAAAATTATAGTCTAATTAAAACAAATAAGTAATTTCAAAATCATACCTCCACAATCTTCCATTGCTTATTTGAAATAGATACTGGCATAGAGTAGATCAATCCTTTTGGTACACCGTATGAACCATCAGAGATAACTCCCATTGAAACCCAAGTGCCATCAGATGTTCCCGACCACCAATCACGCATGTGATCAACAGCTGCTTTGGCAGCAGACATAGCAGATGACATCTTCCTAGCTTGAATTACAGCAGCTCCTCTAGTTTGAATAGTCTAAAATGAATATTAATGTTTATTCAGTATGAGATTATTATTTATTTTAAAAATTTTCACACAATAATAAAAATACAAATTGTAATATGTGTGCACATAATACCAGACAAAAGTTCTTAGAGATGTGAATTTAAATAACCTTAAGCATTTAAAAAGTTATAATTCAATACAGCAGATATTCACAGAAAAATTAAGTGTTTTTTTCTAAATTGGTTAACAAACTGTATATTAATATGACATAAGTTCATAATACTATAATAGTACAAAAAAGTAAAAAAGTAATAAAATAGTTTTTTTTTTTTTTTTGTTAGCAGTAATCAACCAAAATGTCAGATATTTATAATTCAAGCAGAATTTTATAAAACAAAATTGAAAAATTATAAAAATATTAATGTTTATGTGTCAGTTGAATTGATTATAAAAGGTTTATGAAATGTATTTAATTTACATTTTCTTACCTTGATAAATTCACCTTCAAGCCATTGTGAATTATTTATGCAATCATATACACTAGTTGATTTTCCAGATGATTGAACTGATGCATTGAAAACATCAGGAAATTGAGTGGATGAGTGATTACCCCATATAGTTACATTTTTCACATTACTTACACATACTTCAAGACGTTTAGCAATGGCAGATTGAGCTCTATAATTTTCATATTAAACAATGTTAGATTATAATTGAACAAAAGTATGAAAGTTATACATACCTATTTTGATCAAGTCTAGTCATAGCAGTAAAATTTTCTTTAGGTATGGAAGGAGCATAGAAAGAACATATTAAAGCATTAGTGTTTGCTGGATTTCCAACCACTAAAACCTTAACGTCTTTCTTTGCATGTTTGTCCAAAGCTTCACCTTGTACTTTGAAAATCTTTACATTAGCAGAGAGCAAATCTTTTCTTTCCATACCTTCTCTCCTGGGCATTGCACCTACTAAGAAAGCGGCATCAACATCTTTAAATGCTTCTGCTGGATCAGTTGTTTTCACATAGCCTAAAAACAAATAACATATTAAATTTATTAGCCATAAAACTTTTTTTACAAAATAAATATCAAACTATCTAACCTTTGACTAGAGGTAAAGCTAGATCATCAATTTCCATGCATACACCTTCAAGAACTCCCATTGCTGGAGGAATATCTAACAAGTGTAAAATAACTGGTTGTTTGGTTCCAAATACATCACCATTAGATATCATGGAAATCAAAGAGTAGGCAATTTGACCAGCAGCACCAGTTACAACTACACGAATGGGTTCATTTTCAGCCTAATTAAAAAAAAAACATAATTATAGGACACTCAATATATTTTTAAATTAATTAAGCATTTTTTTTTACATCTATATATTATTAAACAGATTTCATAATAAATGATTAAATCAATAATGTTCAACTATTAATTATTTTTTTTTATGATGAGAGCTGTAGAAAACTTAGTACAGGTACATTTTTCCTTAAATGATCGCGAATGCGACCCATGAACCAAGAACGCGTTCGCATCGTCTTGGTTTATTCTGGACGATTTTACGTCGTGATCTAGAATAATTTATACCGCATCATTCAGTCGTATTCGATATTTTTATTTGTAAAGTACATTAGTGAACGGTGTAAACGAACCTACTGTAGATATACAAAAGTCTATCAATGGCAACTCTTATTTCTAAATCTTTATAATCCTTAATCTGGGAATTATAAATTGGGGGATTAAGCAGGGCTGGATTATAGTCATAATATGATGGGACTATTACTTTTAGTAAAGCCCTCTTACAAAAAACTATTTCATTTTTTTTTTCTTCAGATTTAGTTATTTTTAATAAATATTAATTAAAATAAGTTTAGTTTATTTAAATATTGTTGAAAATTATAATAACATTTTATTTTCCTAACATATTTATTTGATGCCATTTTATGTGAAAAAAAATTGGCAGCTTATTGTGGCTCTTCTCCCCCCCCCCCCCCCCGTGATTCAGCCTTCGGAATAAGCAACAAATTCAGAGTTTCGTCTTCGACTTTGCTAAATTTGATCACTAGAGTACTCATTGTTGAAAGACATAGCCAACGTCAACCAGCAATTATAAAATGAGTCATAATTATATTTTTTTTTAAAACAAATTAATCGCGACGCAAACAAATTTAGATCACCAACCGCGACCGCGTCAGAAAAACCAACTATATTTAATTTGCATTATATCAGAAGTTGCGTGATAATGATGTGCGATCGCGGTTTGCGTTCACGATCATGCAAGGAAAAACGTACCTACAATAGATAAATGAATGCCAATATCCATTAGTATTCATAATTTATTTAGTTTAATATAATATTTTAAAGAAAAAGTTGAAAAATAAAAGAAAGAATAAACTGTAGAGTCTGGATAAAATGTATTTTTACAATAAGCAGATATTAATATAAAAAATACATAGAATCAGCATCACTATCACTAATTTATAATTAGTATTTATTTTGTATTCTTTTATTTGTTATGAATAAATTATAAAAAAAATAAAATAAAAATATAATGTCCATGTAATTATATAATTTATATACATTATTGTTTATTACTATTAACTATATTTAAATTTATAAATAAAATAATTAGTATTGGTTTAAAAATGTACATGTATTTTAATAAAAATTACTTTGCTGTAAATGCAATTTAATATTTAAAAAAATGTTTCAAGGTTTTATCAATTTTAAACATTTTATAATAGATCAGTTTCATTAATTAAATTGTTCAATAAAGTGTTAGAAATATTTAAAGTTTAATTTGTTGTCTTTGAATTATAATAAAGAAAAGTATGGTGTAATTTTAAGATTATAAAACTATGTTGACTCATCCTAAAAAATTGTAATAGGGTATACAAGTTGGCATAAGAAAATAATAAAAATTTGGTGTAACTAATTCAATAAAACACAAATACACTAAAATAAGTTAACTAAGTATTTTGAATTATATTTCACATTTTACTCAAATAATTTTTAAGAATTTAAGTGAAATTGTTATTATTCAATTTTTAGTTAATGAAATTACTATCTGTATAGTAATGTAATTAAAAAAATTTACGTCAAGTAAATGCTTAAAAGAGATAAGACCTATTTATTATTTTTATAAGTAGGTATTTCTATAAAAAAAATACTGTAATACTGTAAGTAGTAATAATAATAATAAATAAGTTGAATGTGTTTTTTTTATCAAAATGAAATATAGATAATACTTTTATAGTAAACAATATTAATAATACGTTACTACACAGTACCTATTTAAAAGAATAATTCATAGAGAAATCCATGGCATTTTTTAAATTAATTGCATGCAACTTCATAACTTAAACTCTTTGCAAAGAACCTACATGAGAGAAGCATTATTAAACCATATTTATTAAAATCTTAAACAATCTATTTTTTTAAATATATTCAACATTATACAAGTTCTTGTAGAATATTCAAAGATTAAACAATAAATCACAGTTATATTAATTTTTATCTTTACTTATAAAATAAAAACAAAACGGTAACTAGAAAAAACATCATTAAGTGTAATCTCAGATTAATTTTTATCTTTAAAATTATATAAAAATAAATTAAAATTACTTTTAAATAAACAGAACTGAGAAATATTAGCGGTTATTAAATTTAAATACATAATTTATTAAACTCCAGATAAATCATAACATGTTAATAACTCAGAATAAAAAATTTAATTTAGTAAAATTAACCTTTAACATGGCTCATTAAAAAGAAATGTTATATCTTAGTTTTTATTTTATAGTATTACTATACCTTATTATAAATTTACTACAGTTAACATCTTCTAAAACGTATATACTTTAAAAATAAATAATTATTACCCATTTTCGAGATTTTTCACCTATAATAAAAAAATAATAATAATAATAAAGATATAATAAGAATAATAATAAAGAATTACATAATTTAAAATGGTCAAGGTACTTCATAAAAACAAAAAGTATTCCAATATTGAAATAAATTAGTAGACTAGAGTTGGCAAATATTTGTAATATTCCATGTAAAAAGAATCTAACTTTTATTTTCTTCCTGAGAGCTATTAATTTATGAATTATATATATATATATATATATATATAAAGAACATTTAATAATTTGAATGCATTTACTATATTTATTTAGTGAATAAAATAGAAATTTAAATTTAAGAAAATAACATTCCTAAGTATTTATCAATTTGCTTTAGGCAATTTTTGTTGTTGTTTACTTGATGGTAAAGGAACTGAGTAATCCAAGTAAATAATCAGATATTCTAGTGTACCCCTATTTTTTCAAAAAAGAACACATGGTATTTTATCTAAGTTTTTACAAAATTACAAAAAGTTAATATTTTTATAAAAACAAACCATTTCCAAAATGTGTAAGTATAACCAAGTATTTTTTGATAGAGTTCTACATAATAATAATGATCAATACAATACAATATAATCTTTCACCTATCGTTATTACATAAAACGCCTGTTGTTTAATTATTAATTTTTTTTTGTGTTATAATAAAAATGTTTAATTGATTTTACCCTATTTAAACAAAAAACATACATATTATTATAATATATTTGGGTTACGGTTCAAAGGTGTCATAAGGGAAGCGAACAAGGTTATGTTCAGTTTTTAATTAAGTGGGGACGCAAATTTTGAACATGTCATCATAATACCTCTAGGTGCTATTTTTTTTCCAAGTCAAGACTTTTTATAATTAGCAACTCTTAATAAAGTACATGCAAGGCTTCTGCATTCATCTGTTTGATTAGGTTATTTCTCAAAAAGTAGATATTGATGTTGAAGAATTTAATTGAAACGTCATTCATTAGAAAATAAAATGGAAACACGAAACACATGGCGAATGAATTGTTCAAAAGTTCGATATATTTGTAATTGGGAAACAGAAGGTTTTCATTCAACGTTTTGGTGATGGACATAATATTATAGTGCGACTCGATTGGTATGTAAAATATTTAGAAAAATGGCAATTTTCAACACCACAATTTCGTCACACGTTTAAAAACGATCGACGGCATTTGGCGGAGCCACGTATTTCAAGCAGTGGCGATTTGTCCGTTTTAATCGTCGCGACGGACTCGTGTCTGATAGACGGGTGAGATGGGGTTCTCGAGTTGACATTGGAAACCGGACAAGTTTCAAGGGCGTCTAAGGTCACGGGAACCTAGCCGGTAAACGTTACGGACAGACATGGATGGGTACACGGTGGAAGGGGATGATGAATTCGAGCGTCGCTTACGGGTAAGTTGAACCACCGTTTAGGAGTCACGCGAACGGTCAAGGATCATGCAGTTACATGCATATCTGCGATCGTCGTACTTACCATATTTGATTATTAGTTTTATTCCTCCGTGTCGTCGAGCAAAGGTGTTTTCGTGGGGCGACGTGCGACGGTCGTCGATAAAAGAATGACAATTCCGGATGACGATTGATGAAGACTAAGCAGTGAATGCCGTCATTGCTGAACTCGTCTTGTCAATTACCGTACAGTAATCCGGGTAACGGACGGGGAGAGGAGAGGACGCGTTATCGGTGCACACGTTATCGCGCCAAGCGGATCGCAAGCGCCGCGGTCGTCGGTGGTTAACGCACGTATCACGGTACTATTAGTGATAGGAATAATCGAATGTTTTCGATAATCGAGAAATGAATGATTTAGATCAGCGGTTCCCAAACTGTGCACCGCGGTGCCCTAGGGGCACCGCGGGCACTTTCTAAGGGCACCGTGGTCTATGGTTCATAAAAAATAAATTAAAATGTTTAGATATTTTTCCTTTATTGTTTTCGTAAAAACTTTATAGCAAATAATGAAATATTTTCTATTGTTTATTCGGACATTCTCATTTTAACCTTATAATATTTTTATACAATAATTATAATAATGATAACAAAAACTTTATTTATTTAATTGTTAAGTTTAAAAATTCATTAATTTATAATTAAGTTAAATTTTAATAAAATTAATAAAATTATTTTTTTTTGTCTTGTCTTTCATGTTATTCACAGCAGAGCACCGTGGCTAAATTGAGTCTAATAAAAGGGACCGCGGAAAAAAAAGTTTGAGAACCGCTGATCTAGATATTCAGTCGGTTAAAATAATCCAAACATTCGCTTGATATGATATTGTTTTATTTATACATTTGAAATTAATATTATTGATTAAAAAATCAATCAATAGTCGGACTTAATATAAAACCAAGGCAATGGCGTATACATAACTTTTGGATAGGGGGGAATCAATTGCAAACAAATCATCACGGAACGAAAAATCCTAAACCTAAGTACCTGCACATTTAAATAATAAATAATAAAAGATACATATATATTTATTGAATGTGTCAAAATAATAATTTACAATCAGTTCCGGGTTATGGGAAGGGGAGCAAAGGGGGCAGCTGCTCCGGGCGGCAATTTTTTGACGACGTCAACAAAAGCTTGAAATTTTCTAGTGTATATACTAGTTTTTAGGAAAAATTATTAGTTTATTATTGAAAAATATTAATAACAATTATATAATATAATATATATATAGATTATAATTATAATAATATTTTATATTATATTAAACCGCTAAGTTATTTCGTCTGCGGGCATTTAGCATATTGAGGGTAAAACCATATTATTATTATTTAGCGCTCGGACCTATGCATTTTTATTTTCGTTACACTGACATAAAATTGTGTTTATTGTATTTCTTATATATCTCTATGTGTGTATTATAATTTATAACCATCAGATTATTAAATTTAATATTAATTGTTTTAAATACCTAATTTATTTACACACAACCAAGCAATTGTTTTTGTTACCTCTCTCTCTCTCTCTCTCTCACTCGTCTCGTGGTCATAGTTGTCGTTGTTGTCGAGTTCGATTCACGAATCAAGATTGACTGGAAAATAAACGTGCCTAATATTTTATTTTCGTTCATTATGAGTGAATAGCGCATACAAATTTATATATTGAAATAAATGAGTTTTTTGGGTTTTTTTTTTTAAATGTGGAAGGAATTTACGATGATATTTTACGAGAAAAATCAAAGCAATTAGTAAATATTTATAGTGTTTATAACCGAAATTTGAGAATAAGATTATACAATTTAAAACAACAATGAAGATTTTTCAGATGAAAAATTATCTATGCACAGTTTTCGTAAAGTATTAACAGTATCAAAGTTAAACAATTCATTCCTTATTAAGGAAATAGCTTTAAAACTTTTTATATTTATACCATGTTCAAATGTTAGCGGAGAAAGATCCTTCTTAGTTTTAAAAAGAGTCAAGAATTACCAGAAAATATAATTATCTAATGAAAATATATCATAGTTGTCTCTAATATCTATTGTAAATGTTTTCCTAAAAAGTTTAAGTTGGAATATTATTAGAGTTTGCTGCACAGAAAGCTAAAATATAGTTGTAAATGTTTTATATTGAATAAATTTATATTAAAATGTTTATAGGTATAGATGTATCCATTTTAATATACCCATTTTATGCCGACGTAATAAATGTATACTATACAGGTAGTGTCCCAAATTCGGCGCAATTAACGAATACCGATTTTGAATACTCGATTACGAAATAATTTCGGATTGATTACCTAATCGCCATAAATCATGATACGAGTGATTCATCTGGTTAATCACATTTTAGAATTTAATAAAAATTGAAATTATTCTTCTACTTCTTCATCAGCTTGTAAACCCATTACGGGAAATCGCAGCCATCATAAAATCTCTCCATTTATCTCTGTCATATGTGTCGTTAAAGATCTAGTCCTCTTTTATACCTTTGATATTTTAAGACACGACATCCACCTATCGGGTTCTTGACCTTCCTATCGGACGCTTTTTGTTTATTTTATTAACCAGCACTTCTTTCATTAATTGTCCGTCCGCTCTGCAGACATGACCAAACCATTCTAAACATTTGTATTTTATATAAGATAAAATATTTAGTCTGTGGTACAGTTCCTGTAGTTCTTGATTTTTTTCTCCTATCGTATGTTTGCAACTCTGCGTTATACCTTAATTAGACGTTTGCTATCTCCTTTAGTTAGTGATCAAATTTCACTCGTGTATGTGACTATGGGTCGTAAATAACTGTGGTACAGTTGTGGACTTTGAGTTACGCGATACAGTTTAAATTTATAAAGTTTCATTATATATAAGGTGACCATACATCCCTTTTTGAATGGGACTGCCCCATTTTTCGCATCTTCGTCCCGTTGTCTTCAGGAAAATTTTGGGACTAACCGATACGGAGTACGATAATATCGTGCATCATAATAAAACTGATATACAACTTGTTAGTTTATCTTTTGACGCAATAATATACAAAGCTTTAAAATCTGTAGACTTATAAAAATAACTTTACTATACGTTATAGATACGACGTCTTTAAAATACAGTAGAACCCATTTAAGACGCTCTCCAAAGGACTAGTTATAAATAGTGTCTTAAACGAGAAATCGTATTACGTGGGAACAAAATGATGTTGTCAAAATCAAGGGAGTCGTAAAAATGAGCGTATTAGCCAGGAAATCGTTTTAAGCGAGAGCGTCTTAAACGAGTTCTACTGTATAAGAATTAACCAAGTCGTTTATTTAAAATGTTTATATAGGTAAATTTGGCGTAAATTAGCTGTCTAAAAAAATATACCTTTTTTATTTTGGCACAAATGGGCTGTACCCAAAACGGATTATTTTTTTTGGCGCAAATGGGCGATGCCCAAAATTTTCGGGACATTAAAATGTCCCGTTTTCAGAAAATGATAAAGAATAACGATAATCAAATTTAATTTGTCAATGGGATATTGTTTCTATTATATTTAACTATCATGTGTGCATATAATGTGTATATACCGTATTACTATTGTATGGTTGACGTTGAACAGAATCGGGACTGTGTGGTGTATCGGAATATAACTATAAGGACTAATAAAATATAAAAATACATATTGCGGTGAATGATGTATCAATATGAACGTATTAACTTTAAGTGTTTTAATAACGTTATATTAGCGATGGCAAAAATTATTTTTCAAAATTCTTTATTTCGGTATTACAGTAATCGTCGATCGTTTTCTTAACGTAGACGCTTTTCCTTTTACGTATATAAAAAATAGTTGTTTTTAATAAAATTTAATTTTTTTATCTCTTGAAACCATAATAGTTCATAATTCTGTTAGTAATTATTAAATTAAAAAATAGCTTTTAGTCAAAATTATTAATTTATTCTTTTTGTATCCCATTTTTGAGTAGAAAAATATATTGTCACCATAATTATGCTATAGTAGAATCGATCACCGCATGATATTCGATAGTTAATTTCATCACGCATATTGTTGTCACTATTTATATTAACATCTAGGTATTTAAATACCTCAACTTTCTTGAATCTATAATCATCTACTATTATTTGGTCTATGGCTGAGCTTTCTCTTGCTATTATTAGATATTTCGTATTTTCTTCATTTACACACAGGCTTATAATTTTAGTTGCTCTCAATATTTTAGACGTAGTATTTACGACTTCATCTCTCGTCTGCCCCATTACTACAATGTCATCAGCATACGCCAGAACTACTCGTTCCCCACATAATTCCATTTCTCAGCCATCCCAAACTTCTCTCATTTTAAATAAAGTACTTAAAGATTTATTTTAAAGGAGTTGAATATAGGCAATTTATCATACGTGGCGTGAATGCCATGAGAGTATGTGTACTCCGCTCTAATCCGTCATATATCCAAGCCGTGTTGCTTATTTTTTTTTTATGCGCCAATCTTCGTTCTACTTATCACCGATGCATCGGCGCTGCAGTAGAACAAGTTTTTCCAAAAATCCCGTATACACAGTGTCGCAGCCAGGAGTTTTAAATGGGAGGAACTTAACACTTTTTTGGGCAGGTTAGTTAAAAAATACTTTGAGAGTGTTTTGAAGTATACCGACTCCCAACCGATATCTGTTGGCATACCGTTTGACACGGATTTGACAATTGGTATATGCCAACGACCACGTCTATATAATTTTTGGCATTGTTAATTGCACCGAATGGCATTCAGTGGAATATTGCGGACGCAGCTTTAGATGCCACTAGACGGAATAGTTATTAGTAGCTAACTGCCTATCCACAATTTAACCCACCTAAAATGATTTTTTGATTAATTTGATATTCCGTTTTATTATGTAAATGCTAAATAAATGTAAATTAAAACTTTAGCCATCAAAGTATTGTTATTTATTCGTACCTATGATAGAATAGCCTAAATAAAATATATCATGATAGATTTATATTTCTCATCTAACTATGAATTTAATTTTAAGCTATCGTCTATTCATATATGAAAATGTGACTGTTCTTGAAATTTCATTTAAAGGAAAGGTAATAGAAAAAGTATGCTACTTACCTGTGAAGACTATAATCTGTAGATTTAGCTCAGTAAACATAGTAGGTATGTTGCTTGTAAATCCAGTCGATAAACATATGTGACAATTGTCATACATAGCAGATTCTATATTTAAGTGGAATAATAATTGTATTATATACGAGTACATAAATGTATATTAGTATAATATTACACCTAATAGTATAGTGTATTTATGTATGCAGTGTTAACTGCTAAGTGCTTGAGATTTAGAGCACAATTTAAAAAAATAATTTAATCAGGACTAAAAAATTAATTATAAATTATTTGATTCATCCAAATAAATATAGACTAGTAAACCCCAATACAAAAATACGTACATTTATTATTTTCTCAAGTCACGAGAACTTCCGAGAAAATCGAAAAAAAAAACAATAGAATAAAGTACGTTGTTCAATTTTATATTCATTGATAATAAGTTTAAGCTGGGGCATTATTCAGTTTAATATATAATCTCTATAGTAAAGATATCTGTACTAAATATATACTGTAATAAATTGTAATGTAATAGTATTTTGAATTTTCTTTGTGCAGCTTTTACCATTATCTCTTTTCATTATTGTACATTTGACTGTAAAAAATATTCAATAGTATTTCCAACAGTACCTACGAGTATACACTCACGACCTACATACTATTTATTTATTGAAGTATCACGGTATAATTGTATGTTGTATTAACAACTGGATTGATTAACGATTATGATATACAGTATGATCCGTCTAAGAAAACTACACTATGCATATATAATATAATAATAATAATGTATTTATATGACAAGTGACTTTTGAAATATATTTAGGTACTCGTCAAGTACATAATCATTTAAATAAATCACTCTGTATATTTGCGTACCTACATAAGCGGAACACATCAGTCATATAAAATATAAGACGTTGACGCAGTACTACGCATAATTAATCAAACTATCAAAATCACTTCAAATAATGGATATTTAATATCAAGAATTAAGTACATCTAATATATATATAAGTAAATAAATTTTTACTTGTAAGTACATAACTTCTGCAATTAGTAATTTTTTTTTTTTATGTTTGAACCGATAGCCGGGCGAGATCTGTTTATCACAATGCTACACACTCGGTGCCCATAATTTATCAAAACAAATAATAATTTTACAAAACTTGAGTACTATCAATGTCTCAAATCAGACTTTGATTTGGAACACCTATAGTCCCATAATTGATTTGACATAGATTCTTATGGCAAATATAATTCTTTACGTCCTCATGGCCCAGTTGCACATGCCTGATTTATAGCCAAGGGCTCGTGTTTAAAATATGCTCTAGTTACTTATGTAGTTATATAAATTTAAAGTATAATATTAAATATATTAATAATATAATAAATGTAATGCATGTATATTTAAAGTTTAATTTTGTTGACTTTTATACTCTTACAGCGGCATTTAAGACACTTTTCAAATATAACAGGGGTTATTTTTCTTATAAAAAAATAGTAAGAATTATTCGTAAATTAAGGACATATGATCGAAATATCCCATAATGTTCTTATAATGACATGTTATACGTCTAGATCCTGCCCCTTTGGTAAATTGGATAACTAAGAGCCAATGCGTTTTTTTAATCTTATAGTGATAACACTTAAAATACATTGTACAGGCTTAGTATAAAGTTATAAATAGTTTTATTATAATAGTTATACTATAAATACCATTGATCAATATTAATTACCAATGGTTATGAACTTACATGCTCTTAAGTTGTAAAAAAAGTTAATAAATTTATTTTAAATATTTATTAAGTTTACAGTGTTCTATTTCATTTGTAAACAACATAATTATTTAAATGTGTATAATTTAAATAAAGATACTCAAATGGAGGTGTTATTAATTAAATTAAACTCAACACAAACTTTCTACTAAAAATTTTAAATTTATTTTGGCGAAAACAATAATTATTTAAACTTTAGGATAAAGTAGTATTAATATATTATTTAATTACGCATTAGATAGTTCTTATCTGTGAGATTATGATATTAGAGTATATATTTATATATGTTATGCAAACATAATTTTGATCAAACTGTATAATTAAGTATAATGAAAAATGGTACTAGCCTGTAGTTCTTATATTTCATTAAAAATAACTCATTGAAATGGCTAAAATTATATCTCTGTTATTTTTAAAATCGTCTATGATAAATTTCATACAAAAAATGTTAAACTTAGATGTATTTGAATGGTAGCATTACCTAGCCATAGGTTGACAATTTAAATAATAATCAACAAATAATTATGGATTTTTTCTCAGGTTTTAATATAAATAATTAAACCATATCAAGTCGCAATCAACCTAGCTGAATGGCTAAATACAATAACATAAATATATTTTCCGAAACTTTTTTTTTATACCATGCGGGAAACTTTTAGTCAGTAAGGTGAGTGATTAGCGGTGGATTGGCTAAAAATGTCGGCCCGGGAAATTACTGTTCGACCGGCCCAACATTCAATAATAATAATTTTCCATAAAAGTCTCCTTCATACATGGATTAAATGCTCATAGAATTGTTTACATCACGTTTACATTGGGTTTTTATCACAATCTTACAATTAAATACATTATTTTTATAAAATAATTTTTAATCCAAGTACATTGGCCCAGTGTTATAATAACCAGCCTACCGGGAACTTTCCCATTATCCCGGTATGCCAGTCCGCCGCTGTGAGTGATCTACACAAAAGAAAAATTGTGTTAATGTAGACTGTTTTATAACTTGTGCTGTGCAACAATGTAATATAAAAAATTTAAATACAAAATTCTTTGACCAGTAGCCGCTAGTGGAGTAGACATACACATGCTTCATCACATACACTCATGTGAACGAGCTGCCCGGATAATTTTGTTTCCATCTGGAATTTTGGTTTAAAATTACAAATAAAAATTATTTCAATATAAATTATAATTACAACTATAATAATTATTAAAATTTGTATTTATTATAATTTTTATTACATTGATTCATACATTTAAAAATTATAAAATATTAAAATAAAAACAGTTATAACTTTTAAAATTTGTTTAAAATTCCCAAATCCTTATCACAGATTAATATTTATTGTTTTTAATGGATTTTATGATTAATCATGATTTTAGTGCTAATTATAACATTCAATAATTTGTTTGTAGTGATTAGGAATATTGTTAACATTATGATAATTTAATGAATACATAAAAATAATATAAATCAATTTTTTTAAAACTTAATATTTGACAATAGTGCAACAATAATAACTTAATCAAAAAGGAAATGACTAAAAAAAAATTACAATTAAAGCTGTAATCTATCACATCTATCATTACATTTCTGATAGAAACCAATCACCCAATTTTAGGAACCAAACATAAAATAAATAAAAAACATCATTTTTGTGAGGAATGTGACATTTCAAATTAATTTAATATCTAGTTGTTACAATTATTTAAAAATATTATCTAAATAATACATTTTTATATTTATTATAAAGACCTAATTATTGGTTTTATTGGTAGTATACGGTTTCCCACCATGTTTTTCCCATTCTTTATTGAAATCATTTTCTAATATTTCAGCACCTCTCTTTCGAGTCAATCCTGTTTCATCTAGACTTAATTCGCACATCTGCATGTCATCTTTCCCTAAAATAATTCATCTAAATTAATATTTTTTATTTTACCATGACAAACACTTAATCTAAAATCTGCAGATATGTCAATTAACATAATATTATGTTATGAAATCTTACCGGCATTAAGTAAGATCGCTGGTTTATCAGGATGTAGTTCCATTTGTCTGGCAACATATTGACCATCAAAATGTGCATACCACCATCCACGATGCTGATCTCCTCCAGTTCCAGATCTAGTAGGTGTTGTTGATCTAACAAATGGAATACGGAAGTAGCGTTGGCTACTTGTAGGAATTATCGATTGAACTTTTGAGTTCTGATAATGTTTAAGTCCTTTGGATTGATTAGCTTCAAAAAATTTAATTTAAATATAAAATGAATAAAATGTTAAAAATAGATCAAATTTTTAAATATTTATTGATAGTTTATTGAATACAAGTAGTAAAATTAAATTTTATTTGTTCATCTGCTGTTATTACATGAAAAAATTTATCTAGGGAAGATGAAAGTAATGTAGACAGTTTTTTTTTATAATTGACCGATTTACTTATACTGTTCAAATTATGTTAATTTACAATAAATTTTGCTTTAATTTTTCTTTTCTACTTTCTATTTTTAAGATAGATTACAAATTAATTTGAGAGTTAAAAATATTTAGCCACTAGTACTTGATTATTAACCTTCATTGGTTTTTAAGATGAAATAGTCTACCACTAAGTTATAGCCATTCAAGTTAATTTCCATTTTTATTAATTTATTTAGCCATAATATCTATCTGAATTGACAAACATCATTATTACTATTTTTATTCCAGTATAAATAATTAAAGAAATGAATTCCCAACAATGAAATTGTTTGAAAACAAAATTTACATCAAGTCAGTTATGTAGCTCATAGAATGAAAAATTAAAACCACATTCAAATAAAATTAGTTAAGAAAATAAATAGTTACTATTTTAAAAGTTTAAAAAATTGATTCTTATAAATTGTAATTCATAAAATTTACCAGAATCCATAATGGAACGAGGCACTCTTTCATTTTCATCCATGTATGTACGTTTCTTGTTCTTTGCTTTCCAAGCATGATAAACCTTGAGACGACGATGAAATTCTACTCTACAAGCCTATTGAAATAAAATAGTAATCATAATTTGTATCATAATTTCATAAATTTACGATATATTAACCTCTAGAAGTTCAATATCACAGGATGTGTTTATTGTATCTCTTAGTTCTGAATACTTCCACTTGGACAAGTCATATTTGCTAGATAATTGTTCTGTATTTGTGGACCTCCTATGCAATTAAAAATTAATTTTTATAACTTTTTGTTTTATTATATTGTTATTTTATTTACTTTGTGTAGGTATTTGAAATATCTTCAACAAAACTATTTGTCTCTTGTGCTAATCGTAAAGCAAGCTCATGATCACGTCTTTCTTGTTCCATTTGTTCTCTAAATTTAGCTTCAGCTAATGCAGCCTTCTCAATTTCCTCCTAAATTAAATTTAAATTTGTTTTGATTAAACAACTCTCCACACATGCTACTACCTAACCTACTTCACTCAAGAAAATATCATTTTTATGAATTTCTTCTTCTGCTTTGCGTCGAAGTTCTATTTCTATTTTTCTATAAACAAATATTGGTATAAGTTCAAATAATAAAATTCATTATTTTACTAACTGTTTCTTAATTTGTTCATCTTCTAATTTAGCTCGTTCTTCTTTATCTTTAGCAGATTTGACTCTTTCCATTTCTATTTGCAATTTAGCTAAACGTTGTTTTTCAGCTTCAGCACTCCTTTCAGCATCTGCTTTTTTTTTTAAACTGTCCATTTGTGTATTAGCTGCCTTCACCAAACTATTATAAATATCATTTATTTCAGCAGCTTTGATATTTTCATCATTCTAAAATGCCAGAATTGTTATTTAAATTGAATAATAAATATATATAATTTTAATTTTCTTACTCTTATTCTTTTAATAGCAAAATCAAATTCAGATCGTAGTTTTTGAGCATCTGATATACAAAGAGCATTGTCTTTTTTAATTTGTTCAGCCAATTTTTCCATTTCTTTTAAAATAGTCTAAAATCAAAAAAATCAAACCATTTAAATAACTTTCCTTAAGCACTTATGATAATTAATAATACCTACTTTGAGACTGTTAATTTTTTTTATTCCCATAAATCTTGGGCGATGTTTTACTTTAGATAGATGCATCCGCACATTTTTTTGTATAGTAATAAGATTTTCTCTACGATATAATATTTTGTTTTTAACTGTAATAATTAAGGCTGATTAGAATAATGTCCAGTGAATGTTGTGAGAATAGTATAGTTAAATATTCTAATTGGAAAATGTCTTACGTTTAATTACAGATAGAGCACACCATATAGATTGTTTCCAATGTAAGGTAGTTAAATATTTCTGTACTTTTTCAATCATCTTTTTTAAATTTTCTGGATCTGAATGCATAATTGCATCAAATTCGGCAAATTTACCTGGTCGAAAAAATACTTTTGACACACCAAACTTATAATCTCCTTCATTAACACCTACTGCTCTAAATAATGCCTAGAAATACAAGACAATAATTCTTATTATCAATAAATAAATTAAGTGTAACAGTTAACATACATGTTACATATTAAACTAATATTAAAATACCTATGAAATAAATTTACAAAGAACAATATTATTATCAACGTTAAAATTAAAAATTGGCAAATAATTAAAAAATGATACACCTATAATTTTTACACAACACTAATGATATTATTTTCAGTAATTTTAATAGCACAACATTGTACCACTCACTCAATGTTAATCATGTAAATTGATGGATACCACAATAAATGTGTTCCACAAAAATAAATAAACTGAATATTGTACTTAAAGTCTTCAAATAATTAACATTTATTTTTATTTTTTAACACTTATATTTTTAATACCTTAGAAAATATTCTAGGATCAAGACGAGCAAGTTTTGGTGGCAATCTTTGCCTGTACATATCGTATAGTTGTTGAAATGGAGCTCGAGATGGAAAACCTTGTTGCATAAGTTCTAACACACTTGCCATGCCAGAGCATTGTAATTGAGAAAGAATTGATCCACCATCTATTAAATGATCGACCATTTTGTCATTTGGTTTAATACAACGAACAAAATTTGTACCCTAAAAATAATTTTAATATTTATTATACATATATGCCACCTATATCTTTAAATACAAAATTAGACAGTAAATTGATTTAAAAAATATAATAGACAGTTAATTAAACTTAACTCACAGTACTCCTTAGTTTTTCCATGAGCTCAGCCAATTGACTTTTAAATTTTGATCCAACACTGATAAAATTTAACTTCCCTTTGGTTGCACTTAATGTACTTGAGGCAAATAGACTTTGTAAAAAAGGGTTATTACTCTCCTGAACTAGACCTTCCAGGTTTGCATGAAGAGCATCATTATTTTTATCAATAAATTGACCCTAAAAAAATGTACAAAAGTATTAAAATATTTTTATACCGAAAAGTTTATAAAAATAAAAATCACTTTAATTATCATATTTACCAAATTAAAATATTACAAAATATTAATCCCATAAAATTTATTATTTTGGTAAAAACAACAATAAAATTATACTTCTACCACTGTCTTAAATTAGAAAATAATTAATAACAATTAATTAATTATTTTCTTTGTTAATTTTATACTGTCAAAGTAAGATTTTAAACTATTAATCCAATATGAAAATAATCTAATATAAAAATATTAAATATCTTTAAATACTTACTGTTTGGTAACATACTGCTCCAGCAAAATGTCTAACCATAAAACCTTCATCATCTCGAATTTCACGATGAATTTTGAGCCTAGAAGCTCTAGCCAAGGCAAGTCTAAAATGCCCTTGCCAACGTTTATGCACTTCAGTAGTAAAGTGTTCGGAACTTTGTTTTGGTAATTTAGATTCTTCATCTAGTAAATTGAATATACCACCATTTTTGGATTCGATCAAATCTGAACAAACAAAACACACACAAATAAATATATATTTACTTATTAATATCTCTTTCATTAAAGCCATGTGTAAAATCAATAAAATTATAAAAGCATAACACTAGACAAAATATAAAATACATTAAATAAAATTAATTTACCAGTTGTTTCATTAAATATTTCATTACACAACATGGAAATATAAACAACACACAGTATTTTTTTTATAGATACTTTGCTATTATATTAACATTAATTTTAGAAAAGAACATTTCATTGACTGTGACATAGAGCAAAGGTCTTGAATTTGAAAATAAAGAATATTTTAAAATTTTTTTTTGTTTTGAGAAATTAAAATATCCTAGTTGTTACAACTGATTATTAATATGTGATTTTGTTACTTCTTCCTTAGACTTTTTATATTTACAATAATATTTACCTATACAATCTTGATTGTCAACAAATTCAATTTTTCTTACAGCTAAGCCTTCACGTTCGTAAAGCATTTGTTCTTCTTTGAGTATACGTTCATTGAAAAATTGTTGAAGTTTTTCATTACAATAATTAATACAAAATTGTTCAAAACTATTTACTGTAAAGTACTCTAAAAGAAAAAAAATATTATAATTATTTAATAATCTTTAAAATTTAATAAAGTTGGATGTGTATCCGACTTTGGAAAATTGTTTCAAATACAAGAGTAGTATTTTATATTTCTTAAATTTACTAATACCTCAAAACTACTATTTTCTTGATGAAAGTATTAAATAGAGATTGATGGTCTGAATTTAATAAAAACAGGCTGTCATTGTTTACTATTTAGAAATATAATTGTAATAATGAGTATTCTCTAAATCACACAGAATTTAACTCGACTACTTTCCAAAATCAATACTTTATCAAATCTTAAGTTTAATACATAGAAAATAAAAACATGTCTTACCAAATCCTGCAATATCTAATACTCCGATATAATAACTAGATGCCTTGGATGGTATACTTGAATTAATTCTGTTTACAATATTATCAAACAATTTTCCATATATGGCTTTAGCAAGAGCATCTCTAGCATTATTAGCTTCATATTGCTTTAAAGGTACCCTATAATTTAAAAACATTGTGATAAAAAATTGAATAAATAAAATTAAAATTGCCTCTTACATAATAACAGTGCCTTTAAGTCCACCTCGATTAGTCATCATTACTTTAGTTATTAATGCTTGTCGGAGTTCATCAAAATCAACAGATAGTAATTTTGCAACTACAGATAAGCTATATTCAGTCTGTTCTGTTACTTTACAGCCACCTTTGGTACTTTCAATGTTTTCTTCAAATTCTATATTTCCTAAATGTAAAACGGCTGCTACAATGGTGTATATATCACATCTTTCTTGGTTTGATAGCCCAAGTCTACTCAGAGCCTAAATATCATGAAACAATATTTTAAAATTTTTTTGTTTTGAGAAATTAAAATATCATAGTTTTTTACAACTGATTGTTAATATGTGATTTTGTAACTTCTTCCTTAGACTTTTTATATTTACAATAATTGAATAATTTAAAACTATTGATTTAAAAAATAACTAACTTCATCCATTGTAGAGAATCCTTTAACATCATCCAACATGGGATCTTTAAGGCCTCCTTGTTTATTTTGAATTTGACTCTTTTGATCATTCTCCAATTTTTTACTAGTTTGACTATTGGTGAAATATTGTGTACAGCCTTTTTTTAAATACTACGATGAAAATATATTATTAGTTAATTATAATACATTATTCCTTAAAATATACTTACATTAAAAGCATCTGGATTAGCTAATGACAATTTATTACGTAAACTTGATGGTGCTCCAGCACACAATAAATAGAATACATGATAATTGCGTTCTTCTGAACTTTGAATACAAACTCTAGATTTTTCAAGAAGATAATGACTAATATATCCACCAACAACAGAACATGAGTTATCAAAATGTACTTCCATAAATTTCCCAAAACGTGATGAATTATTATTACGTGTTGTTTTAGCATTTCCAAAAGCTTCTAAAACTGGGTTAGCTGAAATAAAATTAACAACAAGTTAAATTTATTCATGTAAATAAATATATAAATGTATAGTAAATAACAAAAATCAATAATAGTAGGTACCATCTAGAATTTTTTGATCAGCAGTGGGCCCATTAGAAGATCCCCACTGATAGCATAGGTATCGTAACAAGTGTTTAGTAGATTCTGTTTTTCCAGCACCAGATTCACCAGACACAATAACAGATTGAGATTGTTTTAAAACTTTCATGTCTCGGAAAGATTTATCCGCTAAATAAAAAAAATAAAATTAGTTTTAATAATTAAATAGCTAGTTCATTATTTGAAGTTTAAGATATAAACCTATTGCAAATATGTGTGGTGGTAAAACACCTAAGGATTTTCCTTTATACTTCTCCATAACATCAGTGGAATAAAGATTTTTAATTTCTATATATGGGTTGACTGATATCAAGATGTTTGCAACATAAGTCTGAAAAAAATATTTAAATATATTTATAGTTAGTTGCATAACACGAACAGCTGTTCATAAATTATTCAGAGAATACTTATAATGAACACAAAGATAGATAGAAGTTTTACTTCAAATTGACAATGAGAAGAGACTATTGTAAATTTATTTAGGTAATAGACTTACATAAATTTTATCTTTTGAATATCTTATTTTGACATTGTTCAATAAAGTAGCTTCGTTCAAATGCATCAGAGAACCTATAAGTACAATATAAAATTTAATAAAATCCTTTCTGCCATGCAGCAGGTATACGATAAAAAAAAAAAATCCATATGCTTACAGTTGTCATCAACATCCTTGTTGTCGAAATGTGGATCGGCCGTGTATACCCGGTCCAGGGGCAGTGTGAAACGGGATTTCGACCTTCCAACGGGTTGCACGGTGACCTCATCCATACCCAAATCCACGATAGACGCTAGCATAAAGCCCTCTTTGGGCTCCGGCACCCATACCACCTGTTCCATCCTGCAAAATTAAAGCTAGGGTTAAACGACGTAAACACTCGCACAACGTCTAACTTATTATTGTTATGATAATAATAATAATTATAAAAATAATAATACATCAGAAACGGGCGCGAAAAAACGAGTTATACGGACACGCCGCAGACGTCCGGGGAAAAATGAAAACGAAAACGAATTGGCGGCTAACGGTGGAAAGTCGACCGGAGGAGCTGCGACCGGTTGCACAAAAGGCACGAGAAAAAGCCGTTCGGCTCGGGATACAAAATCGTTTACCTTTTAGCCATCTTCGAGTGGACCGTGCGAGGAACCCGACGACGACCAGCACACGCTGTGACCTTTTATGGAGGCACGCGTGCCGGTACCGCGCAGGTGCGCAACACGACGACCACGGGCCGAATGGCAAGTGGCGGTGCACGCGCTAACACGGACCGCGCAAGGGCCGTACAAGGCCGTTACTGATGATTCGTTTCTCGGCTGCCGCCGCCCGAAAGTTCACCGTTAACATTTCACGCGGCGGCGTAGGGCGGAGGCGCGTGCGGGGGGGGGGGGAACTACTACTGCTAGCTAGTCTCTGTTCCTGCAACGGAGTGGTATACACCGACCGCGATCATCGCAGAACGGATATCTAATAATCTATTCCGCGGTCGGATCGCGCCTACACGCGCGGTATTGCGTAGTACTTATCGTACAAAGTCGCCGGTAACGCGATAATGCAATAACAATATTATCATCGCAGTGAACCCGGACGAACGCTGTGCACTCGAGCTAGATTGTTACGTGAAATATTGACATCGTTCGCGAACACGACCTCGACTACAACGACGACGATTGCGACTGGCCGATAACGAAGATAACACGAGGCTGCGCAGGTGGTCGTCGCACGATATCACCTCGAGCTCACTTCTACCACCGCCGGACCGCGCTTCGGTCACGCGGTCCGCGGTTGCGAACACTCGGTTGTACCCACGGATACCCGAACGACAAACCGATTCACGCGTTAATTATAATTTAATTAGTTAAACTCCAGTGCTTGTTTCAGACCTTGGATCCTCCACGGGGAGTGGGACGGAGTAACGTACGTTATCGTATGGGTTACGGGTGTTGTGTTGTAGGAGCAAGTAATGAAGGAAAGAGGAAAGTTTTTTTTTTCACATACGTAAGACACGATAACGAGAAATAATTGAAAAAAATGCGGTTATCTACATTCATTAGTCGGCTATTGTTGTAAGAAATTCCGAGAGCAAAATAAGTAACATATAGGTTCAACATGGTATTTACGTCTCACGATCAGCTGATCATGCGATCATTAATTTCACAACAAATTGTATTATAATTATAATTCATCGGCTATCCAACGAACTGGATTCGAGTTGCGAGTTTTTTGAATCTCCAATACATCGTAAGTTATAATTTTATAGTACAATTTTACCGAAGGAAAACAATTGGATATTAAAACGATTTATAAACACCGTAAATTATCCGGAGATATTTCCATCGGTAAAACACACTAGGTCACTTTTTATAAATTATTAAGTACCTCGTATATGATTCTATAATTTACAGATGACTTTAGTTCTAAAAAATTTAATCGAATTCGATTAAAATGCATGATAGTAAAATATATATCTAAATTCTAAATTTTATTTATTTTTTAAGTAATTTAAGTATCTTTAAGCTATTTTACATGTAAATTGTAGGCACGTTTAATTAATATCGTTAATTTCATTAAAGCAAATCAGAAAGATGCTAATTCCCCATTCTAGTTTTCCAAATAGCGCGCATTAATCGCTTTTTGTCAATTTTATAAACAGAGGCGTCATTTGGGAGGAGACAGATTATGGCAAATGCCCCATTCTAAGACATTTTAAAAAGTTGGCAATTCTTTATCCGATTATCAAATGCTAAAATCAGTAAATAGTAAATTTTTATTTACTATTTTGTACTCAGAAATTAGATGATATTGTCTATTAAATACACGTTCACAGTTTATTAAAAGTTGGGAAACTCTGGCTCCTTCCCGGTTTATGACAACCGTTATAACGCGAACCTTATTAACTTTATTTTTGGTATATTATATACTTCTTTATATGTGATCTTTATAAAACAGTTTTCATGATATCGATACCATAAAAATTGAGCTCATAATCTATAAAAAATCGTTAAAATTATTCCTATTTACCCCAAGCTACGGTACATTATTATATTTATATTATTATTCCATTAAACCTATTAATAGGTAACTTATAGCCTATAGAATAAGTAAATAATTCAATTTTTTACTATCTTTAATGTTATTATTTAATTGGGTAAATTGTTTATCATCATTACATTATTATTCATTGCTAATCCTTACATGTTTTGATCTGAAAAATATTTTATTGATAGTCTATGGTCCATAAATATTAAAAATTTAAATATATAGGTAACCATAATTTTTTAAATATTATGAAGTCTGCATATTTAATCAGTTGCCCCACCCTTTCAAAAGTTGAAATGATGCTCCTGTTAATAAACCACTTTTATTATAACAATACGTTAGGGGTTGTTCAGACACTTTTGGTACCCTTATTCGCCGTATAGTGAGCACACAAATATATTACCATTTGCTTCAATAACCATCTAATGTGAAAGCATTGATAACTAAACAAACACAAAAACGTTTTTATCGTGTTATATGTATATTTTTTTATTATTGATATATATAGCAATTTAAATTGGTACCTAAAGAATAGGTAATTATTCCTTATTCCTCAGTATAATGATCAGTTCGTGATCATTTTGTGGATTCTATGAATCATATATCTTCATTGTAATGAAATCGTCATTAATTCATGGTCTACAACAATAAATTTAACGGCCTAGTAAATGAACGAATAATTCTTCAACCGTAACACTCCACAAAGAATCTTAAAAAAATGAGTATATCTCAAAATGATTATTTCCTTGACGCGAAAAGGGGATATTATCGACCGACGATCTCCCCCAAACCTTTCCACGAAATAATTCGTCTCTATACAATTGTACTACCTGCCCTGGCTACGCTGGCTTACCTATTCTATACTGTGATATTATGCATGACATTGTGGTATAGAATATATTATAATAATGCACATGTGTAGGACTAATGTATATTTTATTTGTGTGCGCGGGTCTGATTGCGTGGTAGTGGTGACCAAAACACGCGATATCATGTCCTGTTCGACTTGCATAGGCTTAACAGGTTCAGACGATTTGAGGAACGCTATATTTTTGTCCGTCTACATAATTTCAATTCGAAATATAGATACACATTAATGATAACCGATTAGAACTAGGCTGGGAGACGTATATATTAGATAGGTAATCATTATATAACACGCCGACCGTCGTTTGGTACATTAATAAAATATTTCATATCCTAATATTTTGGACGTTTAGCATATGTCAGATGTTGAGACTTATAACTATGTCAGTAAGTTAACCATACATTAGAATAGATCCAACCAACAATTACGAACATAATTATTGGTGAAAATATTGAGTACTTATAACTCTTAATAAAAGCCGACCATATTGTTTAAATTTTGATTACTCCAGTTGCGCACACAGGATTAATTTTTTGAAGGGGTGGGGGTTGTACTATTAATAATTTACTACAGAGATTAATTTTCTATGATCCTATGCAAACATAGCATAACATTAACATGTTAATGAAGTCATTTGGAAGAGTTATGAACTCTTACCTTCTAGTATCACTGGATTACCCTAACCTAACGGCATATATAATATTTTATTTAATCTTTGTTATTTACTAAATTGATAGATGTTGTAATGCCTGTAATCTGTACCTATCTGATGTATTATTATATGATACTCATTATTTAGTTATTAAATGTCTAAATGTAAATGGATAATCCTAGTAAATAGAAAACCAATATTAAATATACTAATATTTAAAGAAATTACCGAAATATGAGACTTGAAATTTAAAATCTTTATTCATTTTATTTCCCTAAAAGACGTGAGGCCCAAGGACATAGTCTGATGTCTACTTCATCAATAATTAGATTTACGTCATTGGAATTCATATATGTACATGTTTCTCAATTTTAACATTATTATACGTGATATTCATATTTTAGTTGAAATAATTTATAGTCGTAGACTTATAGCAAATAAAGTAATACTTTAAATATATATAAATATTACAATTATTTGTATAGAATATTGTAATAATAATACACTCACATGACCACATTTAAATGATTTATGTTTTTTTATTCATAGGTTACAACAAATATTGATTTTTGTTGACCTTGACATTCGCTTTATATTTTAAAATTAGTTTATTGTGTTTTTATCGTTGAATAATACGTTAACATTTTATATTAATTAGAGTTTTATAAAAACAAATATTTTAAAATTTCATAAAGAATTTTTTTTTTATTATTTAAAACAATTGTTACTTATTTACATGATTATACATGATTTGTGTTAACTATTATAATAGTTTAATCGTTTACATTATTATAATAGTACCATTGTGCCAAGTAAAGGAATCCAGTTCTATGATTTTTAATATAGTTAAAGATAATGGTAATAAATGTATTATTGAAACTTGTTATATTTACAATCATTATGTATAATAATTATTAATGTGATTATTAATATAATTATTAATGTGCTGGTAGGTAATAAAATACTCGAAGTATTAAATAAATAATAAAAGTCGAAGACTTAATGTTCCATCCACGCAATAATTTAACCGAACACTGAACCCGTTATAGTTTTACTTTCTCAAATTTATGTAAATTGTTAAGGATTCTAAAAACTGCGGAATAATTCTTAATTATTTTTTAGTTTATTTAAATATATTACTTACATTCTATCTTATCTAGGTCAAACATTCATACACGTTTGAATGCATCTTAAGTATTAAAAACAAATATTAACGTGCAATCGTACAAGTATTTTAGTGTTTGTAATTTTTATTTTTATATTAATAAATCTACATATTTTTTAATACTAATAAAAATAAGTATTTAAATTATTATTATTATTCAGATAATATAAATACTACTTTCTATAAATTGAAATTATTTGAACTACCTACTATTTACTACTTACTATTTTTTACTACTATTTAGGTGAATAAAATACAATTATTGTATACCTGTGTAATATAAATAATAATCAATATTAAAAAAAAAAAAAAAAATTAAAAAAGAAAATTGTTTATAAAAATATAATGATCAACCAATTTAGTGTAAAACTAAAATATGATATACTTAATTATTTTTAATTAATTCACTGATATACTATCCTAGTGAACATCGTATGCAATAAAAAAAATCATATTAAAGCCTCAACAGTAAAAGAAATAAATGAATAAAACCGTTATCATAATATTTATAATACATATTATTATTTTTATTATTTATTTAGTATCTTGAAATTGAGTATTAAGTATAATTTACAACAACTGATACGTATGTCAACTGAGCTAAAATGCTCGAATCTGACATACGATAATATTAAGACGTATAATAACAATAAAAACGAAAAATATAACATAATACTATATAAAAGAAGAGTAATATTTTGTAAGTCATACTCTATATAATGATTACAATTGAAACATATATATATATTGGAAATAACAATTGAAAATAGCCGAATAAATTAAATTTATTAAGTTAACGAATAATATTCATTTAGTTATTAATTCATTTTTAGTCAGATTAAAAAAAAAAATTAAATTATGTATAATTGTTTTTTGAGTTATTACAGTTGTGATCTAAGTAAGCGAAATGTTAATTCTAAGTTCTTAACCTCATATGTTGTTGGTAGGACTTGGTTGTTGAATGTGACAGGTAGACAGTTAGAATTATGTAGTTTATTAATAATTAACGTTAAAATAATATATAATTTGGTTAAGTATATTTACTAAGTCACAAATAATTCTGTTTTATTAATTGTATGTATAAATTCGAAATATTAAACGTTACCTAGTCATCTCATCGACATGACCGTGATAAGTCATTATTACATTATTTTATAATTGGAAATTGGATTCAATATTTTTAAATGTTCTACAAATAATGTTAATAAGTGTGACAAAACATTTAACGGTAAAATTGAAACATAATTAATCAAAAAATATATAAAATGTAATTATTTTTTAGACTATGAAACTATTTTAACAACAATTAAATGAGTATTATTATAATGCATAACTGAATTTATTAGAATTTGGATTTATAATATATTTTAAGTGACACATTTGTAAAAAAAATAGTTCAATTTCTATTGTATAAGCGAGAAAGTCAATCGTGTAGAAAGTAACAATCTATATCTCGTTCATCGTTGTGTCTACTAAGTTCTAGCTTATGATATAGGATAAAGCACATATTATTTGCTTTGAATTACATGGTTAAATTGGTAAATTATAACTAACTACTTTCGCAATTTCTTGAATTATTAGTATATAAATAAATAATAATTATATTAAAATATTACATTTTTATTTAGGAGTATTATTTTATAAGATTTGCATTATGACGTTCTTAAGATTAAAACATTTCAAATAAAATCATTATGTAAATTAATCTGAGAAGGAGCGTGAGATTTCGATCATTTTTTCATTTTTTCAAGTATTTCATTAATTCATTAAAACGATAGCATGACTTTCAAGGGCGCAAAATTGTATTTGGTTTACGTTTCGTATTATTTTAATTTTTTCGTTAGATTTGGTAATAGAAATTAAATGTATTATTACACGAATTCATCATATGAAAAAATACGGTTTGACATAATGTCAATAAATGACCTGAGCACTCTCGAGGATTCAAAGTTAGTTTTCAATTACAATTATTTTTCAACAGTTATTAAGGCGATATTGATATATAACTATGTATATATCATGTTATTATTGATTACAAACACCTGATTAATGTCGTATTAATAACTATATAATATTTTGTTTACGGGATCTACGCCTTTGAGAGCTATTATTATTTACATCATCTTGCACCTAAAAAAATTTCTCTTTTGAAATTTAAATGAAAATTTATCATGGCCACTTGGGTTTTAAATAAATTAATAAGAATCATAATAATAAAACTACAATAACTTGTCTAAATTATAAAAAAAAAGGAATTCACTTGGACACCCAATTTTTCATTTAATTAACGTTTAATCGAATTTGTGGATAAAAACGACCATTGTATGTACGTTTACGTGGCCCATAGGAAAATAATTGTATTCATATCTCGGCATTTCTTACAAATTTCTTGTGGACCTCTCAGCCGTAGTAGTCACGATATGTCACCGCTGCGGCGCTTATTACGAGTATTAGTATATTATTATACTATTATATGTAGTTGGTATATTACTTGGCTGGAAAAAATAACAACAATGGGCTTACGAGAAATGTTGTCGTCGACGTTTCAGGTACAGCGATGGTATAAAACGTACTAGTGTACGTAAAATATTATTATAGTCTTGGCGCTGTCGGTAATGGGTCAGTAACCGCACTGGCGGCGGATTCGGATGCGTACGCGTTTCACATGGTGCGACCAATTTACCACTTATAATAATAATATATTACACAGATATTTGCGTGTTATAGTTATGTTGTGTCATTCATTATAAATATTATTTCATGTTTCAAAACCAATGCGGGATCATCATAATAATAAGCGTAAAGATGAATTAACCATAGCTGATGTTATTCTGCGCTAACTCGTAGTGTCACGGTAGATCCTAGAAACATTAAAACTGCAGTGTAAATATCGATCATATTGCGATTTTTATCGGTTAGTAGAAATTCAAATGAAAAGTGTTATTGTTTGAAACTAAAAACACTCGTTATGTCTCAACCGATTTATATGTTTATGAAAAAGTCATTTTAATAGGGTTCAATTTATTATTGCACAACATTTTTGCAAAAATGTGTTACTGTTTTCTTAACACATTTAATATCAAATTCCTAAGCAAAATGATTTTTTGAAGCTCAATGTCGAACAAGTATCGCTAATCAATCACAGGTATTTTAAGTCTAGATAAGCGGATAGTAGTACATCAACATCATGGACGCGCGCAAACCTCAATTTCAGAACTACAATATTTTTAAGCCCTATCTCCTAATGTATATTCAATAAATTATAATGTATAAATAATTAAATAAACATAAATTTAATTTTTATTTAATAAACTGGTACATTCGTCCCATGATTTTCCTCAAATCTCATACATTTTTCTCAAATAGCTGCAATTATTTATGACTTGTATTTTTGTAACCAATAGTAGCTGTTACATTATCACAATAGGTTTTTGCACAAAAATTTAGAAAATTTAGTTTTATATTTTCTATTACGAAATATAATTTATTTTTTATCAAATATTTTAGAATAAATTACATTTAAATTTATCATCGTCAGTTAAAATACGGTTCCTTTAATAATTAGATTTAAATTGTAGGGCCCCATTTACAACATATCGAGGGATGTGCATGCCAATGATCAAAATGCTCATTTTTTTTTTTTTACTTTTTTTTTTTTATTGTATATGGCTTTGGCATAATTGTTAAGAAATACATTTACAATAACCATAAATATACTAATATAAGAATAAATTTAAATAGGAATGAATAACAATAATTAATAATGAAATCATGAAATTATGAGTAACGAGTAAGATTCAGTAAATTGGGATAGAAAAAGAGGGTAAGCAGTAAGGTGTTGTAGGAAAAGGGGTCTACGCTTAGTTAGTTTGTGCATCCAATTTATTGCTTTGACATTGCAACAATAAATGTTTTCAAATTTGGTTTGAGGGCACTCAGGCATTATATGTTTCACCATTTGTTCCGTCTCACACGTGCAAGCAGATGTTTTTGAAAAACCTAATTTGTGTACCTAACAGATAATTACATTTTCCATGGTCAGATCAAATCCTGTTTAGTGTTGTCCAAATTGGTCGAGACAGTTCAAAACCAGGTGGTTTTATGTTTAGGTCAGCAATTAAGAAACTGTTTTTAATGCCGCATTCTTACCATTGCCTTTTCCACAGTTACTGCGTATCCTATAATATCGTTTCATACTGGGTGTTTTGATTTGAGCCTTTTATCTGGGCGAAGGAAAATATCATTATGAACTGATAGATGTGTCATGTTTTCAATTTTTTCGAAAATAGATAATGTTGTCTTTTGTCTACGTAGTTTAGGTGGAAGAACGGATAGTAATTTCATTCAGGTGCTTTTGACTATACTAGTTACGGTTCGCATAACTTTATTTAGTTGTACATACACGTTGTTACAATGGGCGCTCGTCATTAAAACTGGAGCATAATATTCTTCTACATTTGGGCTAGCATTGATGTTCTTAAACAATTTGCGTTGCAGCATTGTTCCAGATTTTCTCAGCTAATAGATGCATTAAATAAATATTGTTGTATAAATATTATTGTTTATAACACTATTGTATAAATAAATATTAATCATGATAAATATAGATGCATTTTAACTTTTAATGTACTAGTTTGGTCAAAGTTTCTACTTTAGGGGTTGTAATCAAATTTTTTCTCAACACATATTTGGCTTGATGCATTATTCGAAAAATTCATCCCGTTTAAGGGGGCTGAAGAGTAGTATTATATGTATCCGTATCATTATTATAATATTTTTCATAATATTTTACCGTTATATTATAATATTCTGTATCGTATATATGTACGTGTTACTGTTTCGTTATGGTCATCGTTGTTGTCGTATGGACATCACGGTAACTTGACCGTGTATCATGAATCGTAATACATAACCATGTTCCGGCAAGTGCTTAAATATTATGTTTAGTGTTCTTACGCGCGAAGCACGTTGCTTTTTCTGTAACATCATTGTTGTCGTTGATCAAATATATAATTCCATCGATTATTTTATATGATTAAGGATAACACTACAAGATGGCAGATAGGGTACATATTACAGAATTAACTGATTTACTGTCGGTTTGGTCAGTAAATGCCGGAAGCGCCTCCTCTTTCAGTCTACTTTTTGTTCGACTTCTTTTGAGGTGATTTTTATAATTTGTATTAGATAAAATGTAATTAGTTTTCTACCAAAATTTTGATTCCAAATGTTTATATTACATGGGATTAAAAACCGTTTATACACGTTACTCATTTAGTCATAAATATTATAAAAAAAAGATCATTAATACCAAAAGGTTGTGAATTGTACAGTAATAATTGTTGCCTGAGTGTACATTAAATTGTATTTTTTACTACCCACATATTATATTGAAAACAAAACAAAATGTATATTGATAAAAAAAATATATATATATAAGATTTATGTGCTATATATATATTTTTTTTTTTATAATTATATTTATTATATCAAATATAAGTCTACATAACATAATATTTAATAAATTCTTTAACATATACTTTCTGCATTTTCTACTTCACATAATGTGTGCTACTTCATACGGATTTTTAATCTTAGTTGTATAGTTATATTATATATTCGGCAACAGAAAGTAATCATCATAAGATTAACAGTAAAAACAAAAGGAAATGACAACCCAGAGCTATACGAGATAATATGGTGTCCTATAGATCTTTACAAAATGTGAAATCTTATGCTATCACCGTTAGTATTCGTTAGTTGTGACGTAAAGTATATTATAATAATTACGTTTAATAATAACTAATTAGTTATCATCAATAATTAATCATAACGTGTTATTATAAAAATATACCTATATGTTTCGAATTATTATCAACCGAATCTTATAAAAAGTGGAGTCAAAATATTCAGAAATCAAAAATTGAGAATAATTACGACTACACTAGTAAGCACAGTGATGGATTTTAGAAGGGGACCAAGGGGTCCTTGATCTCCCCATTTGTCTAAGTTAAGTTAAAATTAAATTCTGGATCCATCACAGATATAGCCATATAATTGGACGTTAAAAAAATATTTACTTTAAAAAAAAACTAATACATCGAGGAGTGCACAGATTGAGCAATTGAAAAACAAATATACACAATAATATAGTTATGTATATTATAAACGTGTAATTTATTAAATAAGCTTTCTAGTATTATATAATCAAGTGTTCAAGACCAATTCATTTTTCCAGTTCAATTAAAAGAAATGCATTTGTTTTAATTCTATATAATAAAGTATCGTGAACGTGCCAGCACGTTTTATGGATTTCGTAGATCTATAAGATAACATAAATGGTTTTAATAAAATCACGCAGGTACTAATAAATGACATTTATTAGTAGTTTGTAGATCGATCCAATGCAACGTTTTTCTCATACCCAAGTTTAACGAGTATCGCTAACTGTTCATTTTGCCAACCCTCTGTGCAATCACCTCGTGTGTAGTCTACGTGTACAGTGGTTGTCACTGGCCATGTCACGTGGCATTCTTTTTTAAAAAGAAAAAAAGGAGTTGTCTGATTGGCTTTGATGTCTGTGTTAAACAGTTCCAGGAAGTAATCGTTGTGAGATTTAATGGTTGCGTGCACTTTAAAACGTGCGCAAAAACCATGAACGCGAATATGCGATTGTGTAACGTCTGTATTATAAAATGATATTTTAACTTTTGAGAAGTGTTTAAACAGTCATGTCGTAAGCTAATAAACTGATAATTATACTTGGTAGGTACCTTTGCGTACACATAACGATGAACGCCTACGCGCGCGTGTGCGTGCATCACATCCGCACGTAGGTAATGCGTTAAAATAATATTTTTGTTGACAATCGGTTTATTGTCGGGAATTTCGGAGTACATTGTACACAAATATTTGGTGTTTCTATAGGCACAGTTCCAGTGAACAATGATGATATCGTATCTGAATACCAAAGAAGCGTGTCAAAATTAACGAAACGAATCGAAAACAATTCCACTACGGTTATACTTTTCAATACTGTAACACATACAATATATTCTACTCGTTTTATAATAACCAGTAAGTATTTTAAATTTGTTTTGAAACAAATGTTGTCCGTTATTATAACCAGGTATACATTATGGATGATATTGGACGTCGAAAAATTGCCGACTTCTTAACGGTATACCGTTAAAAATGTAAGGGACCGAAAAATTATACCGTAAAATCTTCTTTAATTTTCACACACTCGCTGTATGTTAAATATTTACAGATAAGACGGATTATATTCCGGAGCGTATTATGTCCTATTTTCGACAAAGCAATATTTTTGTAGATGAACTTAGAGCGTACGTTATTTTTATAGTAAATCGTGAACGTCTGAGAATATATTTTATGTATATAGATCGTATGCGCAGTCCGATATAAGGCTGGATTTCGGTATAATAAAAAATTTTACTCTAATACTTTCACTGGAACACATAATATTACCATGATGAAAAAATGTAATACAAAGATAGCGTGGATGACCATCATTTCTTCGTGAAGCGTATCGATAACTACTATATAAGTTGGAAGTCAACGAACTGTTATATTTTTATATAGCCTCCATTATGAAAACTGAACGTAAATGTTTTACAATTTATACTTAGGTAATTCATTTGGCAACTTTGGAAAACATAAGAAACACTGATATACATTTAAACACTCATGCATATACTTGTATATATGTATGAGTATATACAGATAGTACGTTTCTCACCATTATTGGAAAATAATTGAAAAATAAACCGGGTTGTCCGTGTTTAAGCACCTTGTCCGAGACAATCCGTTAACCATAATGTATTACAGCTGACGATGAATGATATTGAAACAATAAGGTTGCTCGTTGCATAATACGTGCACGTATTTGTTTATGTTATTGGTAAGAAATTATTAACTATAACTTGTATCAGATGCATGCATGGGAAAAACTGCGATTCATAAAAATGCTGTTTTAATTTTAATAAACTATTTTCGTGTTAACGATAAAATATAAATGGATATAATTTGAATATTGATAAATATTTAAAGATCCCTTTCCGTATGGCTCACGTAAGTTATTTTAGCGGTTGTAAGTTGATCGTAATGAAATGCAGGTGTTCACATTGTTTTTTTTTAACATTTTTTTATGTTTTTTTTTAACGCATACTATTATTGATGCGGTTGGTCGAATTAACGGAAAAAAACGAAAACGAAAGGAAATTTGTACAGGAAAAAAACATATGTCTGCTAATTATTACTGAACCGCGAATAAATGTTGAACACGTGAAAGAGTATACATTATAAACATTTATAAATAAATAAATAAAGTGTTTAATTTCGGTGAAATAATAATACACATCTAAACCACGTGTATGAACACACTACACTCGTATTCATATTACGATCAAGAGTCATAAAATTAATGCACCGACGAGGAAACTGAATATTATACGCGAAACGATATAAATCTCGTGATGAGTGGGCACGTAATGTTATATGGCAAATGAATCTCGTAACTGCGTGTAATGCGTGCAAACTTTTGAATCGTTTGGTTATCAACCATACAGTTCTATACCACTAACATACACTACAACTTTTGCTCGCTGTTGTTTAATTATAATGTTTTCGTGTATACATCATTGTGTTCTTGATCTATCTCTTAATGCTATTAGTGTCACAACAACAGCGCAGTGCTTTCTTAGTTTTCACTTTAAGCGTATTTATAATTAAACCACATGATTTCAATCATATACTTATAGTACATTTTTCGAGTTTTCACCGAATCGCGTTCATCGCGTATAACGTATGGTTGACGCATGGCGTTAAAAAACTGAACAGATATTCTAATAATAAAACGCACATGCCCGTACAAAGGATTATGCCGTAGTTTTACTTACGTTTCCTATCGGTCGGCGGAAACGACAGCAGGCAATCGCACAATGTAATAATATTCTAACGAGTTGTATTTAATTTTTAGTACGAATTCGGTAAAAACGTGTGAACACTCTCACCGTTGTCATCGTGATGTTTTGACTTATATACGAAAGAATATTATTGTAGCAACTATATAACCGTTATTTTTTTTTTTTTTTTTTTTTAGGGTTTGATTCATTTTATGTATATAAAGAATTGAATTCGGCGAAGATTAAAAAATCAAAATTTTAGTTATTATTGATGTGCACGACTGAACACGCACACACGAGCCCGTCCAAACTCGCACGAAGAAGGGTTCCTTATTTCTGATGATCTAAAATGACCATAATATTCCGTTATTTTTGTTTTTGTAAAAAATAATAAGTTATATTATAAAGATTAACTGTTGTATTAAAAGTTTTTATTATAATTCATTATAAATAATTACATTTTATAAGTATATTGCACGTTGCTGTTAAGTATGTATACATCTATAACATGTTAATATGTACCGTACATAATAGTTTTCAAGTTCTCTTATCATTATTTAAATTAAATATACACGATATAAATGTTTACATAATAAATATACCTCTCATATGAGTTAATTGAGAATCATATTTTATATTATATTATATTTTTTTTTTAAAAAAAAAGATTTAAAAATATCTGTTTTGATAATTATATAATCATAGTTTTTAGTTAAATAAAAATAAAAATTATTTTGATTTACGTAGACATTTTTACAATTGGACGTTAAACATCTGATTATATACAAGTATGTTTTTTTTTTAAATAAATACTCCATTAAATTATTAAGACAATTATTGAATTTTAGAAAATTATAAGGTTTTTACTGTTTTGATTATACAGAAATATACATATTCGTATATGTAGAACGCATGTTTAAAGTTATTATGCTGTTTATATTTAAATAATAGTTTTTCAATAAATATATTTTTAAACGTAGTGAAGGCGTAAATTGTTATTTTGTATAATTTCAATTTCAAAAATGAAGTATTTGCAACACCAATAATAAATACACGACCTACGACCTAAAATTCTATGAATGCGGTTGTTTACAAATTGAGGCACAAGAGGATTTATAGATATTTTTATAGATTTTTATTTAGTCGTATGAAAAATATCGTTGCTCATCAACAATTGTTTAATTATTTATCTCATTATTGTGAAATGAGTTCGAACATAATTTTACACGTGTAATGCTTATTTTGTTTAAAGAAAACGATTATTTCCCAGACTTTTTTTTTAACCGAATTAATGCGGAAAAATATATGCGATTTCTGTTGAACATTTTCCAAGGGGATTTTATTTTTTATTTAAATTATTTATCAAATGTATGTAACACAACGACCTATCAGACCGTATTGTGTATAGAGTACACGTTGTTACACTGCAGGGATAAACGTGAAATATAATTTCGGCATATGATTTTTGAAAATGTCTTTCAACCATAGTACCATAAACTTAGAATTCTAAATAAAAAAACATTATTGTCAAGTTTATTAAAAGGAAAACAAATATAATACCGATTTGACTTATAATTTACAGGAATGTTTGTAAGTCATGTACAAATAAATAATGTAATAATATTTATATATAACATACAATATTATTGTAATTACTCACAACCATTACTACAGCGTCTAACACGATAATTTAACCACGTAATTGCCTACAACTGTTTCAACAGTGCGCGGGACCCACTTAGTGGTTAGATGTTTATGTCAGTTAAACAGTGCCATTTACTTCAGTGCGTTTTTACTTCATCGGTTTTATTACATTTCAATATATTATTATTGTTACAATACAAAATTATGATTATGATTAAACTCGCAACTGCATATCCTGCACGCACATCTCCCCTCCGTGTGGAAATGCAGGTGCGGAGCCAGGACTCAAAAACAGGGGAGGGGTTCGATAATATATTTAAATAAAACTCGGAAAGGACTCATAAAAACGAATTACCCGATCGCGACGTACGTAAATGATTTTCAAATAGATATTAAAAAATAATATAAATATTCGACCGCGTTATAAATAATGACAATAAAATCAAATGCGTGTAAAACAGAATAATCTTACTTCACGTTCCGTATCTTTTTAGGTAAGCGTTTGGCGTGCAAAGTGTTCTCGGATCAAATCCGGCGAACGGACGGGAGGGTGATTTAACACCAAAAGCGCCCGTCCAAGCCTCGCAGAAGCGCGTTCAACGTAAAGTGTACGTGAACCGTTTAGCGGCGAACGATGGGGCCGGGGCTGCGCGGGCGAGAACCGATCGGTGGCGATGGAATGGTGCGAACAGCAGTGACGCAGGTGGACGCCGCTGATGGTCGGGAACTGCACGGCCGCGACGGTCACTCACCAAGCACGGACGATGACGCGCGCGCGAGCAAACTGGCAGTCGATTTCGGTCTACCTGCGCAACGACCGCTGACGATACTTCCACTACTACTACTACCGCCGCCGCCGCCGCTGCTGCTCTCGGAAAGGCCGAACCGGTGGACGACGGGGCGGCGGCGGCGGCGGCGAAGACCGTGGTAGTGCATCGGACCGTGTATCCGATTCGAACGGCGGCGGCAGGAAGGAACCACGGCTGCCAACCCGGCGACGGGGGTACGCGTTACGCGTAGGCGTGTGTCACCGCTTCCGTATCCGGTGCTCGAGACCGGTCGCGAACGCCGTTGGACTCGTTCGTGCGAGCACTGCGCCGCGCACCGACGACGGAGATCACAATCGGACGCATTTGACGTTTCGACCGTTTCCGAAAGAGATGTACCCCACCCCCTCCCCACCCACCCGCCGGGTAGAACCCGGACGTTTCCTGGGAAAACGCGAAAACAAACGACTTGGAGATCCCGTTTACGGCATGTCCTACGCGCGCGCCGCGCGACAGTAAAAGTTTCGCGTGTCGGCGCGACAAGAGACGCGCAACGGTTCAATGGCTTATCCCGCGGTCCGCTATTCGCGCAACGGCAGCGCGCACGCGAACAAGAGCGGTACGAACGCGTTCGTTTCGCTGAAACTTCCGCAGAGCCGATTGAAACGATGGGCTCTTGCAACTCTTTCGGTCCAATGACCAGGTGTCTTTCCGACCGTGTAGTATTTCCGATTCGCCATACTGTTCCGTTTTTATAACTCTAATTTTACATGCCGATCGCCATTTATCGACTCGTTGCTTTCTAGCTAAGACGTGTACCGTTTAGTCGAGATACATTTTTCGACTGTGACGACTTCAATGCGACATGTCTTAAAATACTCACCATTGCTTCGATACGTTACTCTACAACGTAGTTTTCTCGTCGCTGCCGGTTTTTAAGATTTTTAAACGACGTGTCGACGTTTCAAATGCCGAATCCATTTTAAAATGTTAACTACTGGTTGAGATCGGGGAGCTATAAAATAAATATATAATATCTACTTAAAAAACGGTCTTATGAAGTATTTCGAACGGCGGTTTATTATTCAGAGCAAATATATTTTTTCGTAATATTCCGGTGATCCCGAAATCAAAATGTTCTTTTTTCGGATCATAATTTACTAGTTATCGTTAAACTTAATAATTCATTATTCAAAACAAAAGAAAAAGATGAGAAAAACTGATGCGAATTGCTCGGTAAACCTATCCTAGATTCACTACGACAAAGGTGTTATAATTATATTTTAAAATATAGGTGATACGACTGTAATCATATTCGAAGTACGATTTTCAGTAAAGCTCCACAAATTAGGAAATCGTTAAAACTAATAAAAAATTATTAAAGGGATTTATTAACATTTATAGTTTTTAAATGAATCAAAAAATATAATGGTCATACAAAATAAACACAATAGGTACATTTTTGAGTAAAATCCATGTTTATGGAAGTATAAAAACAATAACAGTGTGTTTTAAAGATTCATATTATTAAAATGGAACCAAATTGTAATAAATAGTAACTGAAATCTGACTGAAATACAACTGTAAAAAGTTAGAAGACTTAAATGTTCAAAGTTTAGTGGATTAGTATAAATATCGTTGCGGGATTCTAATCCAAGAGGATTTAAAAGTTTACGCACGGAGTCCCCTCAAAAACGCTTGTTCTACTCGTAAGTTATTAAATATTCTTTTCAATCACTCTCAAATTTTGAAACTTTTTGAATATATCTCAATTCATATAAAAATTAATTTCCCTATGTATGTAAGAAAATAACTTGCTTGATTTTAACGACTTGACTGATTTAACTGATTGTTTTTTTTATATATAAGTTTTAATACGAGTATATAAGTTATAGAATAATATGTATATCGTTTTTGGCGGTTTCTGTCTAATTATATTAGCAGATTTCTAAGTATTATTTTTGCTGTGGAAGATTACATAAGTTGTTTTTTTTTTTAAAAAAAAAGTGCATTTATTTATGAAACATTACAACACGACTACTATTAGATATTTGAATACTTAAATATATATTTTATTCAAATAGAAAAAGTTAAATAACTGTTTAAACGAATGTATATTTTTAACACAATATGCATAAGCATGTTCTTTAGTGTAATTCAGGGTTTATTCTTTACCACGTTCCACATTCGATTTGTCATCATATTTGTACTAGTACATTCATCCTATAATTTTTAATATTAGTTTGATAATGATCATTTTTATTACTATAAAAATTGAATATAGTTTTTGAATTTTTAAATTTAGATACTAATACATATGGTAACATTTATATTAAAATTGATGTTCATAGATTATTTATTCATACTTTCAAAAATAAAATATGATGTGCTATTAAATTGTATACTTCTATTGTTTATGGAATTTCGTCATAATTATAGTTCAGAAGAAATGAGACTTGAAATTTATGAAAATAAAGTATACATATAAATATTGTTTAAACATAGTACTTTTATGATACTTTTTGAACACCAAAATTTTTGTGCAAAGCACCATATTACGTGTATATATACGTATTATAAGATTTACTACACTCGCAAAACGGTGTTTCGTATAGGCAACTTAATGGCAATTGTGTATTTTGAATTTTAAAATATGCCACCGAATGGCTATATATTTATTTATTTTTTTATTTAATGGCCTTTATTTTATTTTTTATCAATATTTTAAAAACAATATTAAATTGAAAGATTTATATTAATTATGCATGCACTATAGTGTAACAATGTGATATTTATGATGATTAAACAATGTAACAATTTATAAATATATTAATTTCATTATTTTTTATTTGATTATATTAATATTGTACAACTTTGAAAATGTTCTATTAATTAATATTTGGTAATATAATATAAATAAATAAACGAAAGGTTTATATATAAAAATAACTAAATAAAAAAAGGTTTAGCCTGGAGTATTATCATATTTGAAAAGTTCGACCGCTTTCGAATTAAAAATTAAAAATAATTACTAATTAACGAATGCCAACATTAAGAATGGCGAATTGTAAATAAGATAATTATAATAACTATTCATTAACTTCGATTATTTGTTTAATGCTATGAAAGCTAAAGTACCATTTTGAATATACAGAGGTAAAATTATACTAAAAGACAACAAAATATGCAGATAGGTACATTAAATAATATACATTTTAAATCCATATAATAATAATAATAAGCAAAATGTAACTTTAAGATAACCAACATTTTTAATTAAATGTTTTTAAACAAAATACTTAATATTAACTTTAATTTGTATTTGATTAATGATCCTTTTATAACTATAGTTTTAATAATGGAGAGTAACAAAAAATAGCCTATGATTATTTTATATCTACAGGTATATATTTATATGTATGTTCTTTAACATTTTGTAAACAAAATTGATTAAGATCAGTATAAGTAAACTAATTCGAACTTTTACCATAAGCATTTTTCGAGTATAATAATAATTCATAATTACATAGGTATATTATAAAAGTATTTCTATTTTTCTATTTCCTCTCCATGAATTAAAAACAAAATGTATTAGATTTATTATAATTTACAAATTAGAATTATACAGGTACCTACGTATACTTAAAAAGTAATATTAAATTCATCAATAATTTGAAAATTTTATTGTAGTAAAACAGCTATAGTTAATTAGAGTCTCATATAATAGGATTCAAAATAGTTTTGGGTTTTCAAATCAGGAAATTTTGAATAACCTATGTTTGTAAATATGCTGAGTATATTATTTATTTTCAAGACACTTTATAGTTAATAAAAACCATATTTGGTTATGTTACACAATCACACAATAATCACAATTCTATACATTTTAACACATAAATATTAATATCATTTATTTTGCAAACCATTAACATTTATTATTGTGTCCTAATTAAAGCTAAAAGAAAAGTTAAATTTTTAGGTGAAAAATTTAACAAATTATTAATTTAAAATTTGTTTTGGTTAGACTTACCGGAAATATTATCAGTTTTGAATTGCAATTTTTTGTTTCTAAAATTAAGTTTTTATTATTTTTACATCAAGGTGATTAACCATCAATTTGAGTATTTATAATGTATATATAGTAAATAAGAAACCAAACGAATAAATTACACCAAAAAGAAATTATTATAATATAAATATCAAATGTCAGTGGACAATTTTAACAGTATCATCATTAATTTTAGATAAAATATCGATAAAAACGTTTGATGAAAATTTATTCTTTCGAAAATACAAGAATGATTTTTTATATCATTAGAGTCAAATTCTATTTCGTAATCCTAATATATTAACGGAATAAGTAAAGAATTTAAATATGTCATCTAAACATCGAATATCATGGCTTTAATTCAACGCCAAATCAAAGAAAAATTTAAAAATTAAACATTTATGGCTAAATTCATTACAGGTTAGTTCATCAATATTTTACAAACAAGATAAGAAATATAAACCTGATAACTTACATCATAAACATTTAAATTTTGTATAATTGATATGTTAAATGTTCTTTCGAGTTTTGGTATGGTGTGGTATTGAATAGGATTTCAAGTATTATAAATGTTATTATATTATATAGAAAATGTATTAAACTAACGATGAAAAATTAAATTGTTATTATATTATATTAATATTAGTTATTGTCTATATTATATTTGATATAAAATTAATATAATTTAATAACTTTGAAAAGTTTTCTATCTGTTAAATGTATATGCTGTTAATTTATGAGTGTTATACTCGTACATAAACATATTTCATAACTCATACTCATAATATTTATTGAGATTTAAGAGATTATAATAAATAAAAAACAGACATTTTAGTTTTTTCAGTCATAATTTACCAAAATAGACCAGAGATAATCGTAGAATATATCTTTCTAACTCCCTCTTTCTCTCTCTCTATCTCTCTCTCTCTCTCTAGTTTAAATGTTAAATTATTAAGTTAATAAAATAATATTATAATTTTTTTAAAGTTATATAATTATTAATAATAAAATTTAGTTATGTTTAATTGTGTAATATCTTTTGTGTAAATATTGAAAGCATAATACTAAAAATGTACCGTGAAGAGATTCATGAGAATCTTTGATCCCATACCTTTATAAACATTTGTACCATAACATTATCATATTTTGAGTTAGTTAAGATGATGTCTAAAACGCTGTGCAATACAACAATAATTTGTTGTTCACAATTTAAAAACAAACACATGATTAGTTTTTATTACAAAAGATTAGCATCATGTTATTAACGGTACATAAAATTCACTGTAGGTCATTGCTGTTGGGAAATTAATAAGTAGGATTCAAAATTATTCAAAATCACTTTTATTTTATATTTAATTATTGTGATTGTTTTGTCTTAATGCGGGAGAAGACTCTTTTACACACTTTATGTAGAGTATATTTTAATAATATACTGATATATTCGTTCATTTTAATGCTATTTATATTTGTGTTTACGTGTGTGACGAAATATAAAATTACTTGTTTACATGACACTTTGAGTATCGATCAGAAACTCATTTTGGAGCGAGGGGCAAGAGATAAGGACAGTTGTACTAGTATTACTAGTAAATTTATTTAGATTATTAATTTTAAAAATTCATACAGTACCGTACATTTAATAATATATCTATGTAGGTTAAAAATTTTGATATTGACGATGATAGGGGAATTGGGAAGGTTAAATTAATTATGGTAAAATTAATTTGGTGTCAGCTAAAAATAATTTAATTATGACATTGATGCAAGTATAAAATGCAAAAGTTCAATTATGATTTTTTAAACTAAGGAAAAAAAAATGTTTCACCAAAAATAATGTATTCATCATTTTAAAATGGATGTTATGTATGATTTTTAATTTTATCAACAAAGTGACATCATAGTGTACACTCCATAGTCCTAAAATAGTACTGAAAAAAATAATGTATTAATAAATTATTATTAATACTGTGATATTATTAAAATTTATATGGTGCACTTCGTACCTTGTTAAATAATTCAAATGATTAAATTTAAAATATTTGATCAATTTAGTTTCAATCTGAATGACTTATACCTTTTTACATTTAAATAAAATATTGATTTATTTTTTAGCACTTTTAGCATTTTTCGGAATTAAGGTTTTTAAACCTAACTCAATATCTCTAAATACTCATATGCTTATTGTAATTATTATTATAAACAAGAGAAATAGGGATTTATTTATATATATATATATATATATATATATTCTAATAAAAAAGAAAAATGTATTTAAACCTAACTCAATAATAACTATAAAATGTTGTTTATGAAGATGAATTATATACATTTTTGTTTTCAATAATTTACATATGTTTAAACATTTTAAAAGTATCTTAAATTTTTGTATAAATGCATAATAATTTGTGCACTATAAACTTCCAATTTTGAAATAAGTCTAATTAAAAAAAGTCTTTAAAGTGCTATTTCTGATATATTTAATTATATTTATCTTACTTTTATAATTAATATTCCTGTATTAAAACCTACGTAAATACAAAAATTATGAACTTTTTTTTTTTTTTTAAAAATATTTTGAAAATATTCGTATTATAGAATTTAAAAAAATAAAAATAATAATCGTCCATTAATATGAAAATAAACCACTGTTTCGTCATGAATAAAAAACTAAAAACTTTATTGAAAATTGATGAAATTTACAGTAGTCTTATATTTTAGAACTAGATGTTCACAATTTTCAAGCCATAAAATTAGATTTATAGATAGATAGTTTTATTGATATTAAAGAATAAATATTGTTAATAATTATGAACGAGGTTCATGGAAGTATATAAATATATTTATTACAATTTTATTAACTAAAACGTGCTGGATATATTATATATGTTGCCATACGACTCAGCATACTGACCGATACAAAAATATTTAATTTTATAAAAAAAATAATATAATAATAAAACAGTATAAATGTGGTAATCTTTAAATGGTAAATAATTATCAAATGTAAATCAAAACATCTATAAATAGAATATAAATATAATATACTCATTTAATATTAATAATATTATATATGTAATCATATACATAAATCGAACACGAATATGGTACGTGATGATAAGTACTAGACATCTTATTTAACATCTTATTTATTATGAGTAAATGTGGAAACGTAATATATATAATGTGTCTTTTCAAACAGGGTTTACATTATAGTGATCAAATAAAAACGCAAACAAAACACAAACTGAGTCAATGTCAAATTTTTCCAACAGTATAATAAGACTTAAACAAAACATGAACATACCGTTTAAATATAAATTTCAATTTTGAAAACAAAACACCAATAAAAATTTGTTTTGTTTTATTCTTGTTTAAACTAGTTTTAAATTAAAACGAAAATAAATATAAACAGAATACAATATTTGGACATATTTCGTTTTAAATTCAGTTTTTTTTTTATTGTGTACCTACCGACATTTTAATGTTACAAATGTTGAACCAAAGTATTAATAATGATTTTCTTTTTATTTTACTGACTGGATATTATTTCCTTAATCGAAAAAATAATACTAGAAGAAAAAAATAAATATCAATATTTTTATCACCCAATAAACACAAACAAAACGGACACATTTTACAGTGGAAAATAAAGTTTTAATAAAACAAAGCACAAACTGTTTCTATTTTTTCCAAAGCCGGTGAAACAGCAAATGTTTCAAAAATCGAGAACATTTTATCACCGATGATATTTCTGTTTTTAAATTATTCTTGTTGTGTTCAAAAAAACATTATGTTTATGTCTCTTTAATGTAAGTCCAACATAAGACTGACGGACATATTTTTCGTAGTTTTCTTGCGTTGGAATCTCATTGATATTATATTCTTTTAAAATAAAGTAGGATTATAATGAACGTTAATTTCACATTTCTCTTCGATATGGATTCAATATTATTATAAAAACTAAGATTTAATTTTTTCACATACATATTTCTGTAACTACATATTTTTACAGAGCTGGTAAATTATTTTATAATTATTAACAGTTGTTAATAAGGTATAAACAAATTTATAATGCATTAAGGGTTTGAGCTGTTATATGATCTTGATAATAAAAATTTTCTTTTAAAAACCACAAAATATAATGATTTTAATTATAATTTTTATCCACAATCTATATTTAAGTACCAGTTAATAGAATATCTTAGTCTGTTGTCAACTTGCAAAAATTTAACTACTGCTCATTCAAACACTATACATTAAGATTGGATGTTCATGCATTTGTAATATTTTTCTATAAAATTCAAATTAATGTTTCAAATAAACAATTCAATTATGCATATTTTTTGATTTTTACTTGATTGATTAGATTTTTATATTCACCATGCTTTTAGTACATATTTCATGTAAATTTAATTTCAAATGGGAAAACCCTGCAGATATGATACTTATCCATTTATCTGGTAAGTTTCAGATTTTTCAATAATTATTTTATTTCTAATACTGAGATATCTACATTTTTTCCAGATTAACAAAAAGTTCAACAATAGTTCTCAATTTCACATCATTTAATTTTAAATACCTTTTATTTATTATTAAACATTTTTAATAAATAATTATATTTTTACTTTTCATTAATTTTTATTAATGCATATTTTGAATAAATTCTAAGTATATATGCATATTTAATACCGCATAAATGCATACATATTTTTTAGAGCATGAAAATCCGTTCCCTAATTATGTGATATACTCGTACGGGTATATTGTATTAAATTTAATATTTATTATTTACATAAATATTAGCTATTTTTAATCAAATTTAACTGTTTTTATATATTTGAAAATTATGTTGTTGGTCGATATTAATGATTATTTAAGATTATCAAAATCTTCATATGGAGAAATCAACGGTGTGTGTATGATTATTTTCGTAAGTTATACGTTAATTGTTTACAGATTTAAATAAAACTATTGATTATCAATATGGTTTGGAATACACTAGTACGTGAACTTATTTTAAATCATACGAATAAATTCAAACAACATATATACAATTATATAATCATTTAATAATTTTGTATTTTTAATGAGAAATATTAGCTAAAATACGATTAATTATTGTAAAATTATACTTCATATTTATATGTACGTTACAGTTGATGATTTAATATCGGATGACAAATGTTATTGACTATGGTCAATTATACCATTTGTCATATGTACGAAATGTATAAGGGTACAAGACTTTTTTAATTACATATTACTCATGTTACTGTAGTTTTGGGAAAAATAAATTATATTTCCTTAAAATTCAAAGTAATAATGAAATCATTCTTCTGAGATTTATTTCGTCAGCGGACGTAATTACATTAGTATAATGTATATTCAAATCAATATTTGTACACTGCGTTATCTCCGTTATTGTGTTGGTTTATTATTAAGGAAACAAAGTAGAAATTAATTAATGACCAACTGATAAATACGAACCCAAGGCAAAGTACAAATGAAAATACCACCTCTCTAGATTCATGATGCGAACACTGACGTACGCTTCACGTTTCACGACAACAGCTGCCGACTTAGTCTTGAACTTAAGATGCTCCGAGAAACGCGGTACTTGCGACCAAAACTATCTAGTTAATTAGCTCGATAACATCCAGACATAAATAATAATACATTTCGTTTAGTTTTTTTCTTCATACTATATAAAGGTAATTCCGTTGGTTCATGAATCCTATTCAAACCTCATGTAGGTTCTAACTCTAAAAACGTTCTTTTCAGATTTCTATGAAGCTAAAAGACGTGGAGTTCGCGCCTCTGTGCGTGCCACTCAGCCGGAGGATCGAGACACTCGCAGCGGCCGGATGGATTTACCTAGTCGTATTCGGAGGACTTACCGGATGGGCTGCGCTAATTTACATCGTTATGGCTACACGGTTTTGGTGGCTTGGACTATTGTACTTGGCATGGATGTATATCGACCGATCTGTAGCGTGGTCAAATCAAATAAGGTAAACAAAAATAAAAAACATTACGTTTTATTTTACACTCTCAAAAAAAAAAAAAAACTTCATAAAAGTTAATGAGAGCAATTACTTTTTATCACGTAATACGTATACAAAATTACTGACTCAGTTTCTACTGCATTACAATTTAACGTGTAATGATGAAAATATACGTTTAAGTGAGTACACATGCATGTGATCATTTTGTACAAAATGTGTATTATATGCGGAAATCGATTATATCTTGAAAGTAAAACTAAAAAAAATAAAAAGCTTTAAGGAAGTACAAAAAAACAAATTCAATACTTCAGTATACATTTTTTTTTATAAACTTCTTATTTATCCAATAGTATTAAATATTAAAAAATTGTTTTTTACTTGAAAATTCTAACTTTACAATATAATTTAAACGTTTCATTTAATAATTGTTAATACAATTTTATTAAATTTAAGTTATTATATATTTTCCTTTTTCTTAAATATTATACAACAGATTGACATACTGATACATCCATATGTATAAATTATATTCCGCAATTTAAATTAAAAATCTGATCTATCATATGATAATAATCTGTAAATTTACTTTGATGAATTTAAATTTTAACGTGTGTATTCTTTATATATTTTTTAAATTCTATGAAGATTAAAATGTGAACAGCATTTAAAATTAAAATTGAAAAATTAGAGTATGGAATAAATTTAATGAAATGGAAAATTAACTAAAAATAAGTCTACAATTGAGTAGTATAAATTAAACAAAAGGTTTTCTATATAACTTTGAATTAATCGTTTTTATATGAATTTTTATTCTGACGAGTCTTGTATTATTTCTGTGTTATTATTATCACACGTAGTACTGTCAAATCATATTCAATAAATTAATATAAAGCTATTGTGAATTCAAATTAAAATCCGGAAAGGAAAAACACTATATATATATATATATAATGTGGCAATAATAATTTCTTGGTTTTTATATATAATTGAAGAGTATGAAAATATAACTGATAATTATGTTACGTAATCAAATTCAATAAGTTCAAATCAATATTTATAGACGATAAACAGGTAAACATGGCAAAAGAAAATTTGATAAAAACTAATTACCTGATCTATAAAATAAAAGTATACGATTTGTGCGTAAAAGATTTAATTAATGCAATTTTAGCAAAATAACATATAATATATAAAAATATCGTTGAACAAAATTATTTATGAACATTCAAATCAAATTGGATAAAATATAGAAAGATGAATAGATACAACGAACATCTACACTTAATGAATTTAACTATAAAAATTTACTATATAATACATCAAAAAATTATAATATTTTTCGTATATTTCAAAAATAAGTAGAAATCAGTTATACTCGTATTATAGTAGGTATTTGAGGCGAACAAAATTTAACAAATACAATTTTCAAATTAGAATTTATACCTTACAGTGCCGTTAATGTAGAAAACTATGAGGCTCAATAAATCTAGTAAAATCAATAATGGGACCGTTTGAGTTATATATACTTAAATTATAAAATGACATGAGATCCATACAAGAATAACCAATATCTGTGCGCATACAGATAATGTGAATAAAGTATTGTAACGTTAGTTATCAGGGCCTGTGTTATGGTGAAATCTATGGTTTTAAGATTTGAATACGTCACTCAATAACACGTGATTCGAAAAAGATGGGTTTATTGTGGATTAGGCTATGTTATACGAGCCATGGGAAACCTTAGATAAGTAAGTAATATATCGACCTGATCAAGTAGACTAGTGTAATCGTGTACAGTAGTTCTTATAGTATGTCACTTGCTACAAGCAGCCTTTAATAATTATTATTAAATTATTGTATTTAATCAAATAATTAGATTGCTATATAAATTTATATTTTGAACGGCAGTTCATTTTAATAAGAACGAAGTATTACACATGGAGCAGAATGACATTTGATAGTTAGCCCGAATATAACATAAATAAAATATTAACACACTATATAAAAGTATAGTTTTCATATTTTTTTTTTTTTTTTGTTTAAGAATGAATTTTTATTTAATTTATAAAAGTTGACCACCAAAATTTTCTTAAAAAAATAATTTAAGATTAAAATGTTGCATACCATAAAATAATGACGTTCAATATATTATTTCGTACATACGACTTTTCGAACACATATCTATCCAAACAAATAATTTTTCGATTACATTACTATTCGAACCAGTGGCGTACATAGTGGCGTTCCGGGCTCAAACCTCCTACAGGTCCAAAAAAAAAAAAAATTGTTTTATTATTGATGACGTGTAATATATTCGTAGTTTCATTATTACGCTTTGAACTTAAAATATACAACTATACAAATATTATGATAATTAAATAATTATATTGATAGGTGTTTGAAAAGTTTTGTTAACTATGCTGTTTTTATATTCCAATAGCTATTAATTTACTGTAATATAAAAGTAAACTGTAAATTGGTAAAAAAGTTGTATAAAATAATATATATTTATAACAGTTATTTATCTTATTTATCTTGCCATACGAATAAATAAATAAAATCTGTGCAACGAATAAAAAAAGATAACGATTATTTTTGTTAACCCCCCCCCCCCCCAGAGCAAGATTGAATGTCCGCCACTGATTTGAACAAATAACTTTTCTAACGCTCGTAATTCGAAAATATGACCTTCGAAAACATGACATTCGAAGACATGACCTGCTCCCAAAATTTGACCGGTGCGAGTTATTTGGTCGAAGACTTATTGATCGATAAAATATGATCGAAATATCATGTGATCGAATCGTTTTACAGTCGAAAAACAAATAGTCGAAATGTTTTGTGGCCGAATGGATTTTTTGGTCAAAGAAAATATAATCATAAGATTTTCAATTAATTTTTCCATTTTTATAATTGTAGCCTGTACGCAGACTTATCGTAGTAGGCATATTATAGTAATACTGCATAAATAAATCAAAACATTAAAGTCTATTCAAAATGAAACAGAAGTAGAAATTGAGATTTCACTTTATAGATGTGGTAATAAAAAAATTGAAAACTCAAGTACAATCCTATAATATACGCTTAAAACTAATGCAACAAAGACTCTTAGCTGATCAAGGTATGATTTATTATAGGTAGTAGGTAAATAGACGGAATAGCTAAAAATTACAATTTTCAGTACTTACTTATTGTTTATTATATTATAATAATTGTACTGAGACTTACACTATTATCTATACTAATAATTATAATAATTATTTTATTAAGTATTTTTTATATTTTTCGATTTCATAACATTTCGAATACTTGAATTTCCGATATTATATTTTATTTTTATGAGAAAATTATTGTAAATATAATTTTGATCATCCTATATACTAATGTAAGAAATGAAAAATAAAAATGCTGACAATATTATTGGTTTAAATTAAATTTAGATTATTATTAAAGTATATTACATATGCTTAAATACTCCTATATCTAAGCAATTCAGGTCTCGAGGGCTTTACTCTACATAAAAAAAAATGTATATAACATACAATATATGATATATGTCTGATCATGTGATCGTATATGAATTACAAATTATGTATAAACTCCTAGTATAAACTTTTCCCAGGTTCATCTCTAATATTAGCTCAGAAAAAAAAACTGTAAAATAAAATTGAGAAGATTTATTTTTATATATATATATATATATATACTAAATACGTATAACTTATAATTATATAAATTATTATACTCAGAATACTTGTTATTTAGACTTAAATAAAACTAATTACCTTTTATTGTCCAAGACAAATGTGCAGCAAATTATAATTAATAATATTTAAAGTTTTTTCAAATTTTAACAGTAGATCGTCAATATTTTCATGTAAATTTACATAAAAAAATTATCACTCAGAAACATCTTTTGTATTTAACTTGAAATAATTTTGTTTTTTACAAATAATTTGTTGAATAATTTTATTACTCAAAAATGTTTTAAGAGAATACTAGCATATTCCTTACAGTACCTATAATATTCTCATATTTTTTTCACTTATTTAAATAGAAATAATAATTTGTCCTATTATGGCTATAATTATGTAAATTATGTATTCTATTATCTTTGCAGATATCGTTTTGTGAGAAGGTGGTCATGGTGGAAAAACTTTAAGAATTATTTTCCAGTAACACTAGTCAAGACTCACGATTTGCCAGCAGATAAATCATATTTGTTTGCTACGTATCCGCATGGAGTATTATGTGCCGGCTCGTTTTCAAACTTCGCAACGGACGCAGGACAATTTTCTGAACTATTTCCTGGCCTCACATCATTTCTCACCACTTTAAGTTTACATTTTAGCATGCCATTTAGCCGTGAGATCGGTATTGGTTTATGTGAGTATATTAGCGTACATATTTATATGATATTATAAAATAATATAAAAAATACAATCATCAAAATAAACAAATATTATTTTAAGACAACTTGTGTATTTAGAATTCAATAATTATTGAAGTTAGGCAAAGCACTTTCTTCCTTTCTATGGCATAAGAAAATAATTACAATCAGACGACAAAACTTTTTCTTTTTTTTTTCATCAACATTTGATTTTTCCGATATCATTTACGAATATATACATATATAATTATAATATTGACGTATTTATTAACGTATATTAGTTATATTAGTGTACGTTATAAATTATACACATAATATGACATAGTCATGATCATATTATAATAGGCACAATTATTTTTTGTAGGTCTTCGAGAAGCATCAGAAAAAAGTTTGATGAACTTATTGGATAACACGAAAGGTAACGTGGCGGTTCTTATGGTAGGCGGTGTTTCCGAGGCGTTTAAATCCTTTCCAGGACCATATCATCTGATTCTAAAAAAAAGGAAAGGTTTTATCCGGGTAGCAATAAAAGCTGGGTAAAAAATTGGTGTTTTTTATTGTCACATAACATTTCGATTGTAATACATTTATAATATAATACGTATTCGATATTTAGTGCATCATTGGTACCCGTGTTTTCTTTTGGTGAGACAAATGTGTATGGCTTAAGCGAAGCAGAACCTAATTCTATTTGGGAAAAGTTATTAAAATTCATTAAATGGAAGAGTGGCAATAAAGTACCAATAGGACGTGGATTCTTCCAATACAGTTTCGGTCTCGTACCCCGCAGGCATCCAATCGTTACTGTTGGTAAGCGTCTATTTTAAAATATTTTAAAATTTGTTTTATTTTTTTAATTTCTATACATTTTGGATAACTTTCATTTTTAAAAAATATATAAATATTAAAGATATCAGGCATGTTGTTGGAATTAATTTACTCTTAAATTGATGCTCGATGTTATAATAATGCATGACAATTTCCTTTAAAACAACTTGAGGGTTTCTAAAAATTTTTCACCAAGTATTTATTAAAATCTGTTGTCTAAAAAGGCCTGTTAGATACCGAAAAATATTACTTTAAATGTTATACTTCAATAACACTTGGATAAAAATTTATTTTAAAACATACTTGAGATTTTTGATTTATTTAAATTATTTATTATAATCGTTTTAATCTTAAGCATATTAAGAACTAGATATTCTTAATACTAATTTAGATCAATTAATTCAGACTCAATGATTTATATTCCAATAAAAATATACTATGAGTATTTCGAAAAATTACCCATAATATTATAGATATTTTTTCTTGTACTCATTTGTTTTAAGGCTTAATAAAAATAACAAGTCATTCTGCTGACAATTTTAGCTGACCAACCAATAAAATAATCACTAAAAATTTATAGAAATTCGTTTTACTACTTACCTACTTGAATCATCTATATGCATTACAAAATTAATTATAGATGTATTTAAATGCATGCTGCAGTTTTATGATGCTGAACGTATCTTTAAACGGTACAGAAGGCATACTGTTTAGTCATAGTTAAAATTGTTTTAAGTTTTATAACCTTCGAAATAGAATATTATTTATTATCTATTATTAATTACAGTCTATATTTTCTCTTACCTTTAAGAAATAACTTAATTGTAAGTCGATTAATAAGATAAAATGTAAAAGGTTTTTCCAAAACCCATTGTTATTCATTTTTAAATTGTATCTTCTATCAATAAATCTTTTTCCAAAATAAATGTTGACAAAATCGGATACTTAAACGAAATTTATTATTTTGTTAAAAAAATTTCATGGTTTTAGATCATTTTGATGAAGTTTGTGCTGTGTGTTCAAGTTTTACTTGAAATTTTCTTATTGTTACCAAAGTTAGAATTTTAGCAGTTCAAACTATTTTATTAAAAATATGGTTAATTTACTATATCTTCTTCAAAAAAATAAACTGATCCAACCGATCAATTTCACTTATAATTATTTTTTAGGGAACAATGGTACATTATTTTTAAATTTAAAAGATCCATACAGCAATACAATAGAATAGGTGATATCCCTGTAAATCACCTGATCTAAGAGTCCCACCCTATTTTGCTTTTAATCTATTCTGAATGAATGAAAATACATACATTTTTACTATGAACGAAGGAAGAAAATTATTAAGGATAATAAAACAAGTTTAATTGTTGATATACGTTTTTCTTTTTTTTATTTCAAGCCTTGTAGTCCATCGCCACATCTACTGCACCTCTCTATACCTCCCTTTTTTTAGCAAATTTTTTTCTATCACTAATTCACAGGAGCTTGAGATCTTCTCTAACTCGGTCATCAACTTGATCGTCCTCTTGATCATTTTTTGTCTATTTTCCAAATTGTAATCTCATACACTGGTACTCCCTTTGCTCTTCATACGTGGCCAGACCAGCTTTTCCGTCTGCTTTTAAAAATTCCCTCTGTGATTGATATGATTAATTGGATGGGTCCACGGGTTAAACTCGTTAATATATTTAATGTACCCCTGCGGGGATATATGTTTGTAAATATATTTTTATATTTATCATATAAGAAACGTATTATATTAATTAGAGTACAATTTTTCTATACTTATTTATATATGTTTATCAGCATGATTACTAACTAAATTAAATTAAAATAAATATTTTATAATAAATTTGCATCTTATCATGTTTGATTGCCAATTTAAATGTTCATATTTCACTTTACTATATCCCATAACCAATATAATTGTTATTTTTTATAATTACAAAATGAATTATATTTATTCATATGGTTTATAAAATGACTTAGTATAATATCAAAACTAATCAATAAATATAATTTTTAGTGGGCAAACCAATCGATTTACCAAAGATTGAAAATCCAGAAGAAGAAATTATCGAGAAATATCACCAAATCTTTATCGAAGAATTAACCAAATTATTCGAAGAACATAAGACTAAGTACTCATTGCATCCAAACGAAATGGAGTTAATATTAGATTAAATATAATACAATGTGTCAGTACAATTTTCCTAAACTTAAATTTGTACTCACTAAAAATTATTCATAATACAACGTTAATCTTTAAAATTTTAACCTGTTGAGTTATAAAAATACGTCAATTCCTTTTAATATTTATTTGTATTTAATTTACCGATTTTATATAATTGTATAGGTGAGTGAGTGTTAAAAAAAATTTTAATTATAGTAAATAAAATTTGTATTTATATTTATCTATATATCTATATAAATGTATACGATAATTACAGTTTAATTTTTATTGTTTTATTGTAAATTATTCTATATTTTATTGTGGGCTTATTCGAGTGAATAATATTATTAATTCATAGATTTCATAAAAACCATTCAGTAAGTAAAAATAATTGTACCATATGAGATATAATTTCAACCCAAATAATAAGCTTAGAATATTTGCAAATAGTTCCTAACAATCGCATTAAGGTATGAGTTTCCAAATTCACATTATACAATTATTATCATAGTAGAACGTTTTATTATAAAATAAATATTTATAAAAACCGAATGAGAACAATTTAATTAATACAAAATTGATAAATTGAAAGCTTCATTTTTAAAAAACTATATTAATGATTGTTATTATGTTTAATAATAAATTCATAATTATATTAAAAGTCTTAAATGACCAAGTACAAAATTGAATTTTGGAAATTCATATGTGACATGAAAGAAACTCTTACTGGAAAAATATAAAATGTGTGAAAATTTGTTAATCGTATTTTTAAATTTAAAAAATAAAACATTGCAATCAAAATCTGATTCTGAGTACAGTTTGTAATTATTAACATAATCGTAATTGTTAATCTTAAATAACATGTATGATAAAAAAAAAATAGTTAAAATGAAAAAATTAAATAAATAAACAGCAAAAAAACCAATAGAAATGCATTAAAATATTTAATATATCTAAATAAAAAAAATATATAATGATTACATAAATGTTTTGTAATACAATTTAAAATAATTTTTTTTGTTAATAAATATTAGAAATAAAGTACATGCAATTTATATACAAATATTGATCAATACATTAGGTTAACTTACTTAAAAATATTTAAGTAAATGAGGTCTGTTATTTATGCTAATTTTTAATCGGGTTTGTTTTATATCAACTGTCTATTTGTAATTCTGTATTATGTATATTTTATATTTTTTTCTCTTTGGCTTTTGTATTTTGATTGTAAATTAAGTAAATAATTTTATTTTTATTAATATTTAATTAATGAATGAGTTCTTCAAAGTCAAGCAGTTAATAAAAAATATTATACTCAGGTTCTGCTAGGACCAAATTAGGAAGTCTAATGTGTCTGTTAAGCAGTCTTTACCTAAAAAATGTATTTCAGTAATCAAGCATTTTTCATATTTGCATAGTTGCAACTTTTACCTATACCCTAAATAAGAAACGTCATTAAAGGGAACTTATCTTCGTGAAATTGGTAAAAGGAAAAGCGGTGGTTTTTTAAGGATTTGACATCTGGCGAGTTGCAATACTACTTTAAATCTGGGTTTACACGTATGGAATAATCTATAAATAAGAGTGTGTAGAAGAATATCATACTTAATTATTGTAAAATTTATAGTAAATTTACATGTATAATACAATTCCCATTATTAAATAGTTGCAATTTTAAGTATTAATATTTTTATTTATTTATTTTTTTTTTTTTTATAGAGAGCACTTATAAAACATTTATTAATAAATCTTTTACAGTTTGAAATGGTTTTTATTGTACTCGTGTACAATGATTATTATTGCAATCATTTTAATATTATTGAAGTAAGAACAATAAATAGCGTGATTCCGATGAACAATGAAAATAAAATTAACATTCTAAATATGACCTGCAAAACAAAAATAGTAAAATATTATTCAAAAAATCCCAAATTCAAGAGTTGTTATAGGTACATGTAAATGTATTTATAATATTAAATAATTTATGTAGATTAATAAAATCTGATTTAATCTATTTTAAGTTGATTCATAATACTTCTTAGTAATAAATTGTATATTATATTTGCTTACTTGATCTTGCCATTGATTTATTAGCTTACATTGTTTGTATCCGATTGTTGTAAAAGAAACTAAACTATGAAGTGGAATCCATTTTTGAGGAAACCATTTATATAATATTTTATCAATTTTTTTCCGCCACAAAAAACTTTTTCGAGTAACTAAATCTCGCATCTATTAATTAAAAATGAAGAAGTTAGTATTAGAATAATTGATTAAAAATAATGTTAAAAGTACAGTAAGTATACTTTTTTTTTCTTGATAGTTTAATTAACTCATCTAAATATTCTGCCGAAATATTATAATAGTATAACTCATAATTAGTGCTCGGAAGTTGATGACCTTAAAAACATTAAAAAATGACCAAAAAAGATGCAAATATGACATAAAAATGACAAAAAATGTCCTTAAAAAATGACCTAAATAATTACAAATATTTGTTATAAATTAATGAAAATACATTTTTTTTAAATATTTTATTCTATTTTACTATAACATTCTATAAAAATTTATTAAAGCTTACAAATTACCCAAAAATCAAAATCATTGTATTGTGTGATTAGAGCGTATTTTATGTTATCAAAAGTTAATCAATGAAGGTTATCTGTTTATAAATATTTATATTTGGAAAAATTTCTCTCCACTGAAGTGATTGGGAGATGCAGATGAGCACTAACCGACGTTTCAATTTTTGCCATTTCGAAAATATTACGAAAAAATAATAAAATTTAGTATAAGTATTATTCACTATAACATGACAATGGAGCGACCACTGTAATCGACGAGATAATATCGGACAAGTCTTAAGTTATCGGCATAATGGTCGATAAGAAACAATAAGAAATGAACTAGTGTGAAATCAGAAAAAAATGACTAAAAATGTGGAAAAATCACCTAAAAATGTCAAAAAATGACTTAAAAAGTAACAAACATCAAAAAATGCAAGAAAATGCAAAATAAAAATTAGTTATTTGGATTTACATGCTAATGAAACACATTTGTGGCCAGAATAGCTATCTTCTAAAAAGTTCGAAAAAAAATGCAAAATACATCAACTTCCGAGCCTTACTCATAAGCATTAATCATTATTATTTTAATTAGGATCTTTCTTTTTATAGGCATTACGAAATGTTTATTTACAAGTATAGAAAATCCAATATAAATGTAAATTATGACATTATTATTCAGTGGTGCCCAAACCGTGGCCCACTGACCACATTTAGCCTACTAAAATGTTTTTTGAATGAAACAAATTATTAAAAAAAAAAGTAAAATAACTATAAAATACGATTTTTTTAAAAACGTATTCATTTTATTTTCAAGCATTTTTCAATAGAAATTTTACGATATAACTCGTGCACAATAAAAATTTATCAATCTATTCATAAATAGGAATGACCCACGATATAGGAACGGATTTACAATTTTACATTATACTATTACATTATATATATATCAAACTGGAAGACTATAAAATAATAATTATTTAACCAATTTACCATAAAAGTAATTTATTCAAATTTTTATTTAATTAATAATATAAATTTGACACTTAAAACATTAGTTATATTTATTAAAATATTAATTTACAAATATTATATAAGTATTATGGTGGTGTACACACACACACATATACATACCGCATTTCTGGAAATGCACAATATTTTAAGAATTGATAATTATTCATAGAATAGAAACGAGAAAGCGTATAGTTATTTATAGCTGATAACCTGATTTTTTAAACTAAATAAATAGATTTTTTATAAATAAATTATAGATTTTCATATATTAAATTAAATTTTTAAATTCCATTTAAATAAATATATTCTGATCATAGTAAACAATTTTCAAAGATTTTTGACATTTTCCAGGGGGGCATGTCCCTCCCTTGCCCCCCCCCATATGGGCACCCTTGATCTGTACTCTTTACAGTAATAAATTAAATATTTGAAAACATATTCAATATTTAACTACATGTATATTGTATACCTTCTATGTGTAATAAAATAATATTATAAGATTAATATTTATATTATTCGTACTTAAATATTTGGTGACCCACTCTAAGATAATTGTTTACTAAAGTGGCCCCGCCAAGGAAAAAAGTTTGGACATCCACTGGTATAATTTAAATTCGAAACAATATGTTTCTTTTAACTTACTGTATTTTTGGGAAACGTATACAATATAACCACATTTTTAATATAAAAACTGATATAATCAGAGTTCTATTAGTATTTTTTTAGGATTGCTTGATTAAATAATACTATTCTAATTTTAAAGTTATTCAATTCAACTATTAATTGAGAGAAGACTTTGAAAAATTGTTTCATATATATATCTAAATTTTAAAATGTATAACTCATTATTTTTAAAATTCAAATTGGATTTTATAAGCTGGTCTTGGGTTATTAAATGGATAATACTTAAATTAATCTGCAAAATTAAAAATAGGGGTATTATTTGTGATACAATTGTACTTCTATATTAAATATTTAATTTATAAATTTATTTATTATAGGTTCTATAGAAATACCAAAAAATGTGGTATCAATTTAACGAGTAATAGAAAAAGCAAAAACTACAGACATTAAAGAAATATTTAAGCTTGATTTAGCCCATCAAAATTTGCTTGCGAATATAAGCATAATCTATTATATTACATTTATTCTGATAGTATTAATTATTCATTAATATTTTAAAATTTCTAATATCGTGCCAATTAATTACACATATATAATTAATTATTTACAAATGCAGTTTATATACATATAGTAATTACACTATTTATAGTGTAGCTCTATTGATTAAAATTTGTAGTTATTTTATTTAATAGAAAACTCAATATATTTAACAATTCACGCATTTGCAGTAGTGTATTTTTGGATTTTATGACATTGTAGCAATTTAAAACTTTATTGCCTTGACATTCTAAAAATAAAAATATATAAAAATACTAAACTTATTATTTTTTTTTTAAATAAAAATATTTCTATCCGGTACTTAAATATCGATCTTAAAATGTATCCAAATCTTTTTAAACAAAAATTAATTTATGATTTCTCATGAAAATTTAAATATATTAGATGATAAAATACAAAAATATTATTACTTCGATATAGTTGTAAAGAGCTAAATCACTGATTGCTTCTGCATCTTCAATTCTTCTTAATGAAAACATTCTCAGAACAGTTTTTAAATCATGGTCATATTCATTGAGAAGTTGATTCAATATAGTACAGTCTTCAAAACCCTAAGAAATATAAATAAATGTAATAAATATTTGATAAGCACTACTAAATGAACAATAGTCAATGCCTTAAGATTTGCGGACGATATAGCTTTCTGTGCAGGAAATTAAGATGACTTACAAAATACCATAATAGCAATAAATAGAATATTAAAAAATAAGTATGGAATTCAACTCAACAAAAAGAAAACGAAAGTTATAATATGCAGTAAATCTAATCCGATCCAACTCAACATAAACATTGACAATGAAAAAATAAGCCAAGTACACCAATTTACATACCTAGGAAGCATTATAACAGAGGATGGCCGCAGCAAAACCAATATAAGATGCAGGATAGCACAAGCGAAAAGTCCTTTTCAAGACAAAAGCCACATACTAACTACCAATAGCGTTAGCCTGGAAATAAGGAAGAAATTCCTAAAAAGTTATATATGGAGTGTAGCGCTCTTTGGATCCGAAACTTGGATAATAAACTCAATAAATGTTGAAAGACACATTGCAAGAGGAAAACCAATGGCAGAATACATGATACAGATAATGCAGGATATGAATAAATGAAATTACAAAGACCTGAAGGAATTGTCTTATGATAGAGAAGCATGGAGGGCTATAACAAACAAATCCACGGATTTATAATAAAAAAAAAAAAAAAAAAAAACCTCTATTATTTTCTGTTCAAATGTATACTATATTTAACTAGATCAATAATGATGTTTTTTAAATATGTTACGGTATTAAATTTTATTATGAATGATAAATAAATAAATATATAATAAGAATTATTATGAAAAATTCTTATAAGAAAATGTTTTGTAAATAATTTATTACATCATGTATTCATCGCGTCACATGAATAATGTAATTATAATTTTGACTAGATAACTAGCACATCACTCTCACATATATAACTTTTCAGCATATATATTTTTTAGGTTTTTTATACTTACGGCATTCATTCCTTGTCCATAAAAAGGTACGATAGCGTGCGCTGCATCTCCCATCAACAAAAAGCTATCATTAACGTGGTACGGGTTACACTATTAAATTTAATATATTACTTAAAAAATTAAACTTTTAAAAGTTTGACTTAAAGGATATATATGTATATTATATTTATGGATATACTTTAATAGAAATAAGAGTTCGTGCTTTTCCACTTATCACTTGGCGAATTAAATTTTCTGGGTCAATCAAATTCACAAAGTCCTTAAAGTGTTTATTGAAAAAACTTAAAATCTCTTCTTTTCCAGATTCTAATATCAATGGAAACTTATCCATTGGCATGAATAAAGTGCAAGTCCAAAAGCTATCTTTATTTGGTAATGCTATCAACATGAATGTACCTCTTGGCCAAATATGAAGATGTCCAGGAGTTAAAACATTCTAAAAGGCATTGATGATATTATAATAATGGTGATTACATTATGAAATGTAATTTAGAAATTTTTAAATTTGAGGTTCTTTACTTCTTTTGTGTTTGGTAAATTAATTTCAAAATAACCGTGATTTATGTACGACTGGGAATAATTAAACATAGGCAGACGAATCATATGTTGTCGAACAATGGAATGAGCTCCGTCGCATCCAAAAACGATATCAGGTAAGATGATTACTTGTTGATTTTCCACTCTAAAATATATATTCAGTTATTCAAATTAATAACTCGATGTTAAATTGTTTTATATTTACGTTTGAAATGTTAATTTTTTTGAACTAAAATCAATATCAACGAGCTTGTAAGAAAAGTTTAACTTCACGTTTGGATATTTTTCGAGCTCTACAAACAAATTTTTGTTATTTATCCATTATTATTAGCAATAATTATTATCAAATAAGACAACATTTTACTTGTTAATAGAACCCCATTCAGCTCCTTTCTGCTGATAGAATATAAACACTAAAAAACAATAAGTTATTCACACTATGTTTAAATGATTGCAATCATAGTATTTTATTTACTTATACCGTTGTGTATAATATAAAATATATAATGTGTATGGTTTTTCATTTAATAACAATTATAATATTAAAAAAATGTAACCTTCTTTTTGAAAATATCATATGGAATGCTGTAGTTATGACCATCAGTAGAATGGATCATTCTGCCGTGCATAGGTTCCGTGAGCTCTTCAATTAAAATATTATCGAGACCGACAAATTGTAAAGCCTTTATGCCTCTTTCCGACAATGCTAAATTTATGGACCGTCCAGTTGTGGTTTGCATGAGTCTAATGTCTGTAATAGTGTTATTTCATAAATTATAAAAAATAATAAAACATAAACATATTTTCTTTCATCGAGAGATACTTTATCGAAACAATTTAATTTACAGAAAAAATTACTTGTTAATTTTACGAATGTATTTTAATTTATAAAATATATTTTGATATTATAATCAAACATTTAATTTAATTATGGTATTTAAAAAGTAAGTTTATAGAACTTTTAAATATATTTATCAAAAAATCAAAGATTTATAAATATATCAATGGATGGATTTTTTCAAGTAGTTTGAAATCAATAATCTCTTATATTATTCATTATGTATAAGACATATTTTTTCAAAAATATTATGAACAAATGTGTAGTATTTTATAAAAAACATATATTAATAGTTCACATTGACAATTATAATCTAAGAAGATACCAATTATTTCTTAATTTTTTTCGTAAATAATGTAATGTTCTAATAAAAATTAGCAATAGCTATAATCAATTAGCATAACAAATAATAAATAAATAAATAAAAACAGTACTATGAATTTTTTAAATGTTAAATACATATGTATATAATGTAATTTAACACATTTTTTAGATTATATTTCTATATTTATTATATTTATTTATTTTCTAGATTACCTAGTGTAAATTCATATATTTATCAACCGATTCTTTGGTCTTTCCAAAAAAACTTAAGGTACACGGAAATTAATGTTACAATTTTAGTTATTTTGATTAAAAATATTTGCAATAGCTTAGGTCAAATTGCCATTTTGTAATTATAGTGTTGGTTATTTTACTTTATAAATAAACAAAATTTCCGAACCGCAGACAAAATGTTTGATAACACTAAGTGTTATTTTACAAGTCTTGTAAGATCAATAGTAAATTATAATAAGGATGTAACCTAACCAGGTATTTATAATATTCAATAAATTATAACCACTATACATGTTATATATACCTTAAATTATTTATAGACTAAATTGTCTTAAAAATTACATTTATAACTAGATCAATACTTTTAATAGTATAAAACTTTAAAACTATAAACTTATTTACATTTAATAATTATGTTGTCAGTTTTTATATATTATTAGTATTGTAGATTAATATTTTGTAAGATAAGTATAGTTTACCTGTTCGACTTTCAAAGATGGTAACGTCATAACCATATTCAGCCATAAAACAAGCACACAACGATCCGACCTAAAAAACAACTCTTATGAACTCCCAATTTAATTTAAGTTACGCAGTACGTAAATTTAATTCAATAATGTATTATATATTTACCGGTCCGGCGCCAATTATAGCAATTTTGACTTTTGATTGAGACGTCATCTCAAGACCTATTTCTATTCAATATCTGAAATGAAATGATTATATTTTTCATGCACTTTCTGTGTATATTAAAATATATATGTATATATAGGTACTTCAGAGGAGGGAGTGATTATATAACTATGAAAACCATATCAAAATACCAATATACCGAAGAAACCATAAATGTACGATTTAGATAGTTTGACAAAAACTAGTAATTATTTGTAAAGAAAATACATTTTTCATGCTACGATATTTCAGGTATTAAAATGAAGAAACAATATACATAAATTAACACTCGTTCGTATAATTCATATAATTTTAAATTTAAAAAATTGTAAATTATGAACAGAATAACTATTGATTCTGAAAATATGTTTGCTAACATTTAAAAAAAAAAGGAAATATTAATATTAATAATAACAAAAATTAAGGTTAGTTAAATGTAAACATTTAACATGGCTCCTAAAAATTAAGATTCACAGAAAATAATTCAATTATCTTTTACTCTCATTTAACTGATGTTATAAAATAAGTTAGTCGGGTAGATTTTATTTATTTAGATCTTAAAAAGGCCGTTAATTCAGTAGACCATGGTATTTTGATGATACATTTAAAAAACACGGTATTAATGATCCTTCATTATTATTGTCCACCTCTTACTTATTAAATAGATCTTTTAGAGTCATGATCGATAGGTTTTGTCAAATAGTAAGGTGGCTATTTCTGGTGTATCCTAGGGTGACCATTTATCTCTTTTTTTATTTATAATATTTATTAACGATGTTGGTCTAATATTTAATTCATGTAAATATCTATTATTCGCTGAAGATTTAAAAATTTATTTACCAATAAATCTTATGGATGACCCTTTTTTGCTTCAACATGATCTTAAACTTTTGGAATGGTACCTCAAAAATAGTTTCTCAATTCCGAAAAATGCAAATATATTTTTTTTCTCTCATCAAAAAAATAATAAAACTGTGTTTCCTTTACGGTTGATGGGTTTTCGCTTGAGATTAAACTACTATGCGAAGTTTAGATGTATCTTCTGACTTAAAATGTAATAACCATATATCTTTGATTTGAATAGATTTGATTACTTTTACTCATGATTTATAAGTTTAAATATACGTTTGATTACTTATAATTTAATTTATTTATACTTCGTATTATTTACTTGTTTATAAATTATCTCTTGTATTTTTACACTTTTAAAAATATATTTTAACAGATTGCGCAATTAAAAAACAAAACATAAAAAATAAATACATTTAACTTCAAATCACCTAATCGAATATGAAATTTGTTCAAAATTTAAAATTGTCATTATTAAATTATATTAAGCGAATTATATTATTATTATAATATTATAATATTAGCAAGTACTGAATAGTTCTATAAATACGAATAAAACAATTTGTTAAAGATATGATGATATCATACAATTATGTTAGGCTTCTATTATACGTAATGTGTATTCAATATTACGTTACCAACTATTGAATAGGTATCTTATAATGTCTGGTGTATGAGTAATTACTAAAAAGCGGATGTTTATGCTCCAAATCATCATATTATATGTTTTATAAAGGTTTAAAATATTCTCAATAAAACTTCATTATATGCTTAAAAAAATTCAAAAACATCAAAATGTGTAATAAAATAGTAAATAATATTTATTAAACCATTAAGAAATTAAAATAAAAATAAAATGGATGAATTAAAAAAAACTAAGTCTTCTTGTACTTGTATTGTTGATTTAATAATTACTAATTTTAATCAGTATATCTCTTTGTGAAGACTTTCGTTTTAACATTTATAATTTATTAAAACCAATGTTGCTTGATTTTCTAAGACATCGTACTGTTTTATCATTATTTATTTTATAAATATTAAATTAGTTAAATATTTTACTGATATCTCATGATTATTTTATAATTCATATTGAATTTAATACTCTGTATTTTTTTTAAATTGTAAAGTGTACTTCAACCTTACTTCGAGAGTTTTATTTATGATTTAATTTTCAAATATTTAGATATGAGTACAATGATTCAAAAAAAAAAAAATAAAAATAAAAAGATTTATTTTTATAATCAAACTATTGTCATATCTGATGATTGATGTAAAAATATCAATTATTTTTCTGTAATAAATAAAAATTTAACTTCCTGTGGCAACTAATCTGGAGCACGATTTTATTAGTAAATTGTTGTTCATTTTTAATTTTCATTCAATGAAAGTACATTACTATAAGATTATGTATCTTAATCAGAGTTGATATAAAATATGTTTTATACATAAAAAAAAACTATTTTAATTGTTATACTAGGGCAGAGGACTTTTAACATTGTATATTCATATTGCACAATCATTAAAATAGCAGAATATAAAACAAATATGTTTCATGTTTTCACAAAGCTAGTCTTGAAATTTTATTTTATTATTTTCAAAATGCACATTTTGAGATTTTTGTTTTAAGGCCATGGTTCTTCCATTGTATGTATGTTCATATTTCAAAATTTATCACTTCATCAATAGTTTTCTACTGACGTTCTTATTTCATCTGATATTCGACCAAATTATTGTCTAATAAAAAATAATTTTAAATTTTCATTATATAATATGGTTGTTGAGGATTTGTAAACGCACGTTTTTCTTAATATTGCGTCTCCAGGATCGGTAATTAGATTCATTTTATTTATAAACAGTAAACACGTAGCTTACATCATATATTTTCTGATAGGATGTTAACGATTCCATAAACGATACTAAACATTTCATTACACAGACTTGTCAGTGTTTATAAATAATTTAATATTCTAGTTATTTAATTTTAGTTTTACAGTCTGTGTATGTGTATCTATTCGTAATTCGTGTCAACTTTTCGTCTATGTGTACTATTTTAACATTCAAATGTCTAAAGATAAGCAATCTTTTTAAAATCGGTTTAAAAGTTATTTATCGGAATTTAGTGTCAATGTGTTTTCGAAAAATTGTTAAGTTCTATACTGTAAGTATTGTGATGTTAAAGTTGGATATGAAAAACGATTCAGTGTTACCCAATATTGAAATGATTTATATATTTTATAAATAAATCGCTTTAAAAAAATATAAGAGCATACCTATCTTTAGAGAATATTATAGGGTTTTTAAATGCACACGTGCTTGTATATTTAGAGTTTTTTTAGGACTACAAGTTCTCTGCTCTTTTTGTTACTAATAAAACAATTGTCTTTTTTATGTTTACCGTGCTCAAATATTGTCCGAAATATTGTTCCATATCATATTGTACATTTCCAATAATATATATTATTTTTATCAAGTATTCGCAGTCATTTCTTATCAAATATGAACTCATAATTATTTGCAAGTAACATGTTTTTGTCGTGTATACTTTTATACGTGATTAAAATAGAGATAAAAAAGAAAAATCACCTTCACAAACTGTACAAAACATTATTTAAAAATCAAATTTTTATGATTCGACTGACTGCAAGAAAAAACACGATTTCCTGTCGAAAAAATGTACTCGTAATTATTATTTTACCTTTAACTAAAGTACGTCTTATTAAGTTTAATAATTATAATTACAAAATATGTAAACATTACAGCATTACAGATATTATTGTGTATTTGTGAGACAAATGACTAGACGTGTATGGTGTTATGTATATAATTATTATAAAAATATAATATCTGTTTTATTGTGTACATCCTTAACTCTATGAGTGGTTGACTTAATTAATATTATTATATAATTCAGTGGCGGATTCAGTGCTTAATTTGTTGGGGGGAAGGGTGGAAAGTGTAAGCAAAAGTGTAAATAAAAATATACAGCATTGATTTAGTTCAATATTAGTCTAGGGCTAAGAATTTCTAGGAGTTTGCATGTATTTCAACAATCATTCAAAACATAGCCAAGTCATATAAAAATTTGTTTCATAGCCATAGTTTATATTTACATTTGTAGTTGCATATTTTGACTATTTGGCAATTTTTCATTTCTAAGTGCATATTTGACCATTTTTTATGCAAATACCTATTTAAATTTAATAAATATATAATAAAACAAAATATAATTTTAAATAAATTTCCTGAACCTAAGATAATTATTTGTCATAAGTTTTTTTACTATAAAAACCAATTTATAATTTTGTAAGTATAATCTAGATATAAAAATAAAAAAGGGTTTTACAATGTATTATGTACAACCCACTATATATTTTAATTTTTTTAATTTTAAATGTATACATATTTTTAGGTTTTTTAGAACATGAAGTCCCTAGCCCTGTCGTTACTAACAAAACAGTTTAAGTAAACGTTTTACATTTTAAATACAATTGAAACTAGCGTGGGAATGTTTAAAAGTGTATATTTAAGAGTAAGTATATTTAGATCCAAGAATAATCTGACCTTTTAATACCAAAATATCAGCGGTAAACAGAATACCTAATGATCATTAGTGTTTATAATTCATAGTTATATTTAATCAATATTAAGTGAATTTATAGGTAATTAGTATAAACTAGAGTGCCTCTAGTTTGAACTACGTAATGAATCAAATTGTTTTAGTTTTTATTATAAATAGTTTATCCACCATGAATTCTAATTTCGTAGGTATGTATATTGTTGTTTAATTTTATTTAAAAGAATAGATTCACATTATTGATATTAAACTATAAATACAGTACAAATATTATCTATTTTTAAAACTGTATAATAAAATGTTACAATGAAGAATATTACTTCTATTTAATATTTTATAGGAATATATTTTACATATATTTTGAATAATAATGATGTTTTTAAACAACATAAAAATATTCAGCTAGACTCAACACTGATCGATAATAATATTCCATACATAAGTACTCTATTAATTTCATAGATACAAACATACGTACAGAAATTTAATAATTTCATATTTTTTCTAAAAAAAAAATTACTAAAAATACATTTAAATTAATATCAATGAACATTTGTTATTTAACTTGTAAACAGAAATGAACACGCAATCATGTAACACACGTTTTCATTTTTAAAATTTACAATAAGATGTAAAATAAATTATCACATGTCTGCAATACTATAAATTTAATTGTTGGTGTTCTTTTTGCCATTCGAATTCAAAACAGTTGGCCAACTATTTAACAGCTACTCTTGAGCAGTGGCACCGAAATCGGTTTTCAAGTCTGTTCACGGGCGTCGTTCATAACCACACACTTTCAAAAACAGGTCGTCGTTCAAAACTGCACACTTTTATATCTTAATCCTACATATTTTCGCTAAATTAAACCGTTTAACACCGCACAAATTTATATATATATATATATATTAGGGTGGTCCTTAGCTATGGAGGTTAATTTTTTTTTCTAATATTTTGTTACGATGACCCCTAAATTTTGTTCTTTGGTATAAAAATATAATTACTGTATAGTTTGAGCGCGATACTTCAACCCCTTCCCGTGCCCCAAAAGGGTTTAAGTTCAATAAAAAAGGGTGAATTTTAAATTTTTTGAATATACTTATTTTATTTTTACAGTTATAAAAAATGCATAAGAATCTTTATTATAGCAATCAATATTTTCTAAAAAAAAAGTATTATGATGAATTATGGTAAAGTGGTTTTTCGTGAAATTAAGAAAAACCCACCATTAAAAAAATCAAAAATACCGCGTCTTTTTTATTTTTAATTATATTTAATGCATTAGCTGCAGCGATGTCAAACAGATCATTTAAATCCTCATTAAATGTAGTTTCCCTATTTTTGTATAATTCACTTGTTCGAGTCTTATGTTTTTCTAAACTGCATAAATCTTCGTATAATTTCTTACATTTTATGATGCAGTTTGAACGATACTGAGTGGGTATATGTGCTTTTCTCCAAAATATCAGACATTCATCAATAACAAGATATGTACTTTCATGTAAATTCAAATTAACTATTCGCATATTATAGAAAAGTACGCTCAAACAATCTCTCTTAGAAGGCAATTTTCCACCAGTTATTTGATTTTTCATCGAACCGACTAGAAATATTGGTTTTCGTGACATACTTTATTAAAATGATTAAAAGTACTAAACTCAAAAAATAATTATACGTTTTTAAGACGACATGTTTACTGAACAGCAAACCAACACGTAATAACATCGATACTTCGATAGTAATAAGACGCAAGTACAATGTACTGCACAATACATATGTCTTTACAACTTTTATCGCGATAAGATTATTTATATAGAAAAACCAACCTATGTCAAATCATTTAAGCACAATAAAATATTTAACATAATTTAATGGAAAACATCTACGAGTATAATTTAAATGGTTTATATTTTTCTACAGAGATAGTTAGTTTTATATAAATACTGAAGTTGATAAACATAAAATGCCTATTATGTTACTACGTATAATATTTTGGTTTAAACTTCCTTGATTAGAGAGTTAAGTTACAAAAATATATATCTTATTTTGTATAAAATATTGTATGCTATAATTTGTGTTGATTGACTATTTTTATGTAATTTAATATTTAAAAAGAATAAAAGTAAAAAAAACTAAAAATCGAACAATCTTCCTCATATTTAACCAGCTATGAGTCACATCACGGTCTAAAATACCGTGAGTTTATTATTTTACTAATAAGTCATTGTGAGTAATTTACTTATTTTTTCGAAGCATGTAATATTTTCATTTAGTTTTTTTTTTTATTATTATATAATATATCCGCGGCTTCTATGGCCATTGGACGTTACAATTTTTTTTTTTTTTTTTAACTTAACTTAATACATAAAATAAACAAATAGATTGGTGCAGGTTGGTTACAGGAGGTTGATGAGGTGTGTATTTGTGAGGAATTGGCAGAGCTTGACGATATTGTCTGGTTTGGGGCTTAGTGATTCTGCCAGGTGATATCATTTAGTTTTATTATAATATTAAAACTGTATTATATTCAAACATATTCTTTCAATCAAATTATTTTTAATTTATTTTCACTTAAATCTCTAGTATAATAGTATAATACCAATTTTTATTGTAAAATATAATAAATAAATAAAGTAAAATTTTTGTATATCATTAATAAATGCATTTGTATGCAAAATGTTAAAAAAAGATATGAGATATAAGAGAACGGTCAAAAAGACCGTGTGCGACCACATAGTTTACACACAATGATGCGACTCATGGCGGGTTAACTTTGAATGGTTATTCTTGATTTTACGAAAAACCACCTACTTTAATGCAATATACGAAGATACCTTTTTTTTAGAAAACATTAATTGCTACAATAAAGATTCTAATAATTTTTGTATAACTTTAAAAATTAAGTGAAAATATTCAAAAAACTGAAAATTCACACATTTTCATATAACTTTAGTCTCTTTGGGGCACGTGAAGGAGTTGATTTATCACGCTAAAACTTTACCACAAATATTTTTTCAGAACATAGAATAAAATTAAGGGGTCACCGCAACAATATTCTTAAGAAAAAAAAATAAGGACCACCCTAATATATATATATATATATATCAATTACGTATACATTTATCTAAAATAACATGAGTGCACCTCGAGACCGAGCGGGGTCACTTGATCGCTTGGACAGTTAAAAACGAAAATATCCTCCGATTTTCTATGTAACATCACCCCAAGTAGGTCTCAGAATAAAGGTGGAAGTAATGCGAAAGCGGTTCCCACCCCGGTCATGATTCAAAAGAAAAAAAAAGATCTCACGATAAAAAAAAGATTTTGTGTGGGACTCATATGAAACCGGCAACGTAAACTGTACATGCAAAGTGTGCAGAGAGAAAGGAAATGTTAACCAAATGTGTGCGGTTTTGAACTATCGACTTTTCAAATTTCTCGTTTTAACAATAGAATAAATATGTGCAGTATTGAACGATGTAAAATGTGCGGTTATGAACGGTAAGTGTGCGGATTTGATAACCGACGGATGACCACACCATATTTTTAGGGTGGCGGGTGATGGACTAGTATACGAGTAATAAGTGAATTAATCCAGTTAACTATTAATTATAATACTACCCATTTAAAGAACAATTATGTTCGACTTTTAAGTACCTAAATGCTAATAAGTAATAAGTACCTAAATGCATTAATGCTAAAATAGGTTAAACATTTTTTGAAGGGGATATACATTTAACCCTTTAAAGTACATCATTGGGTGATTATTAACCATTCAACAAGATAAAACCATTGAGGATATTAGTAACTCAACCCACGTAACGTAAAATATACTAGTTTCGATCGAAACCAAAGCCAACGGATTGGGATCGTGTGGTTTGAAATGAATTGCACTGCCGGACGAACAAAAAGCCAAACGGTAAATTAAAATATTGATTGAAACCGCGTACGAGTGTTTAGGTGTTCCCTTCGGTTGTTTTCAATATGTTTATCGATACTGTTTTATCGACGAAAAACCATTAGCGAGAAATCGAACTTAATAATAAATGAACCGCTGCACCGTAGTACCACTGCTAACCACTACCTGCTTGATACTACTACTGCACGGTTGACGAATCAAAACGTAGCTCTGGGCCAGTCTGAATGCGTTAAAGATATTAAAATTGAACGCGTCTTGGCGGCCGTACAACACTGTTCGAGCTTGTTCGCAAAGCTCGCGCGGGTGTAGGAGTGATTGTAGCGGCGGTTACCGAGCGGATCATTGCCCAGGCACAGTGCGCGCGTTAGCTAGTCATGCGGCTGCTGGTCAGTCTTCTTCCGTTCCGAAAAAACACCCGTAAGGCGGACGACAGTAAATGCGTCGATAAAACGAAAAAAAACTGATTCGTACGGTTCATAAACAAAAAAAAAAAAAGAAAAAAAAAAAAAAAACCGAAAAAAAAAAGAAATAAAAAAAAAAAAAAAAAAAGAAAAAAAAAAGAAAAACCGAAAAAAAAAAGTTATAAAAAATAAAAAATTAACGTGAAAAAAAAAAAACCCCGCGTACACACCGCACCAACAGTTCTCGTCGTCCGCCGCCGCAGCCGCTGCACTCGTATTCGTGTTCCGTTGCGATCGTATCGCGTTCGATCCGTTCGAATCGATCGGTAACCGCGCGCGCGCCGTCGCCCGGCCAACTTCTCGCCCGTTATGGCCCGTGTCGGGATCGCGCGGCGGGGCCTGCTCGTCGCGTTCGCGTTGATCGTGATCGCGGTCCAGCAGCAGCACGTGACCGCCAAGAAAGACTTGCCGGGCACCGGGTCGGAGCAACCGGCCGCCGCTTACCGGCCCGCAAAAGGCAACGCCGAGCCCATCATCGAGGAGGTGACGGCCAAGCAGCTGGAACGGGTGCTGAACGAAAAGGATTACGTCGCCGTGTTCTGGTGTAAGTAACGCACTTCGAAATCCGTTACGTTAACCGACGACGGTTGATCGCTCCGACCGACTCCCCGGGCCGCATTGTCCGTCCACGTGTTCTTGTGTTGATTTCCCCTGAAATCGGGGTTCGTACGTTGTGGTCTACTCAGAAGCGTACCCAAGAATTTTTTATGGGGAATGGGGGGGGGGGTCCAACATTTTCATTTTATCCGATAATGAGAAATTAAAATACGCCATATACTATTATTATACTATTTACTATTAAATCGTTGAGTATGTAGACATTTCAATGGGGAGGGCGGTCCGGACCCGAAAATCCTCCCCTTATGTACGCCCTTGGGTCCACATACCTTTCCATATCAAAGGAAATCAAATAACGGCCATGGTTTGTGGTATTAATCCAAAATCTACATAGGTTACTCTCGTATGAATACCGAGTGGGGAGGAACTCGTAAAAAAAAAATAAATATCCTAACTCGCGTAAGCAACTAAACGTTTTGTTACAAACAACCGATACGTTTCTGTTACACTAATCAAATGAGTTGAACTGAGAGGAACTTAATTTTATTATTCATCGTACGCCATGTGACACTTCCATATAGGTTCGATATAAAATATCATATAAGAACGCTGGAGTATATAGCCAGTCATTTGGCAAAATCTATAGATCATGCCCCAAATTGTAAAGCCTGAGAGTTGGCAGATGCATATTATGAGTCACTGGCTGGGATTTCAGTTATAAGAATAAAAATTAATTATATTTAAATGAATTGCCAAATTATTTCGTTGAAACAACAACGTTTTAACTATAATTATCGAAATAAATTTAAAACTACTTATATAATAAATAGACTCGCCGTCAAAGGCCCGCAGCTGAAACGAAGAAAACTATTTCATTTTTATTGTAAAAATATATTCGTAAACGTACAATGCCAAATCGTAATATGATACCAGTTATATTATGACAGATGTTATTATTACACACGGCATTTGTTATTACATAATTGAGAGTACGAAAAAATGTATGCGAATTTATGGTTTTGTGTGTATACGTATATAGTTTTTATTCGTATGATTCGAATTGGATTTAGTTTTGATTTTAACAAGCTTATAGCGGTGAAGACTAAACGAAAATATCGTGAATTCACTAGGTCAAAGAAGGATAATGTGTTGATGAATTTATTAATAACTCTCCTTCTGAAAATAAAAATGTAAAAACATTATTTGACAGTTATATATAACGAAACTCAAAAGTCGAAAACTTAAAGCTGATGAGAGGCGAGCGAAATTTCGAAAATAAAAGTTGTACGGAACAATGTTTTTTACTGTTGGCAAAGGTTCTGAATTGTTCGAGTTCTGACCTTTATAATGGAAGTATTCCGGTGGAGAAGAGAGAGAAATTCGGATTGTAAAACGCGCGACGGCCATGGTATTATTATTATGGTTATACTATCCCCCGACGGCTGTTGACGATTTCGCGGAGGCCGTGCGCCGGAGATAATAATAGCACACGTCTGACTCCATCTGAGGTAGTGTGGCCCGTTCCATTTTGTCTTTGCTGAACTGACATCATAGAACAGCTGTTTTTAAATGTTATAACCGACGAAATTTTCGCTAGACAATTTTTTTTAATAATAAATTCTATAATGGGAATCTTTTCAAATTTATAAAACTTATATTCATACATGCCAATATAACACGCATAGAAATGTATGCATAAGTATATAATTTTATGATTTTAAATTTTAAATATTTCATTGACTTTTAAAAACTATATTCATGAAAGTTATTCCCAATATTACTAGGAAAATAATATTACAAGTACAAGGTGTATTATTTGTAATTGTAATTGAATATTTGACATGAAACGAGACGTTATGGATAATTGTTGAAAAAAGATAAATTATCTTTTAGTATATTTCCGTGTTATCTAATTACTAAGAATTTTTAGTGAACAGGTTCACCAAAATTTTTTATCAATGAAGCAGATATATAATATCCATAAATTATGTTGATTATATTCTAAAAGTAAAGCAAAATAATAAAAAAATTAAAATATTGAGAAATAATTTTTAATAATAATTTCATAAGTGATTCTAGAGTACTTACCATAGACAAATAATCCATGTAAGATTTTTGTGAAAAATAAATTTGGAAAAAAGAGAAGACATTTTTGAAGGACAAAATAAATGATAAAGGCAAGCGATAAAAATTATTTACAATTAATGTTGGTAAACATTTCAAAATTAGATCGTAATTATTGCTAACATAAAATATGGTTTGGAATTATAAGCTTACAGAAGTGGACATTAAAAAAACTGATGCCGATTTCACTAATGAGATACCAAATGTGTACTAATAAGAGAAATAACAAAAATACAACCACAATTTAAGTGACGTAGTAATTTGAGCGTATCAAAAATTTACTCGCAAAGCAAATAGATGCGTTTGCGGAAAATATAATTCTGTGTAGTACAACATTCCATAAACCCATATAAGTTCCAATAAATAAATATGAATGTATTATATCAACGATGCGCAATTTTTTTCTATCCATGCCCCCAAATTAATTTATTTTAATGAGTCAGGTCGCGCCTTCCTACCAACATTCTGTAAGTGTATAATATTAACTTTCTTAATGTTTAAAAAAATATTATTTATATAAATGAATAATCGTTAATTTTAGGAAATTTCAATTTTTTTTTTTTTTTTTTTATTTAAATAATCCAAAACGTAAAAAAATACAAAATTTAAGTTTTATAAAATATAAAATATAAATATAAAATAATACGAGTATACATAATATTTAACTTTTTCAGTTGGTGTTAAATTATTGGTGACCTCTAATAAAATATGGTGGCCCTCAGATTGCGCACCATTGTATTATATTATATATTATATAGAAATTTAATGTACTTCAAAAAATAAATTTAATACACATGACTCGTTTGGTTTTAAATTGTATTATTTCTAGTTGTAAAAGTTAATATGTATATCATACAGTAATACAAAAATAAATAACATACAATTTGACCGTTTATAAAAATTATTAAGTAGTTTCTAAATTAATGTATATGTATATAACTAATATGTATCTCTATCTGTATAACTATATCTGTCCACTATTATACTTATTGTGTTTATAAATACAGATTATAAAAATTAAGAAAAAAAGTTTCTAAACTACTAAATTCATGGTAGTCTGTATGCAACAACCTGACAATAACCGTCCATTTAAAAAAATTATATAAATTACAAATAGGAAAATTCTCGCAAAAAGGTGGATTTCTCATTAAGCCTATAAAATATTCATCATCAATATTTTTTCGAACAATTTCTATACGAACCTTTTATAATAAATATATAAATATACTCAACCGGAAACTTTATAAAATAGTAATTGCATGCCTATTATCTATGGTAAGAAGTTATTTGTTAAGGTCTATAACTTCATCTATTGAAATATCAACAATACCACAAAATAGATGATTTATGTAAGTATAGTAAGACTATGCCCCGGTACTCAGTGTTTACATAATTAACAATAATATTCTGTAAATTATTATTTAAATATTATTATAAAAGTTTTAATTTAGTTTTAGTAGAAATAGTTTTAAAAAAATACAATTAAAATACATTTGTCAAATTCAAATATCAAAATTTAAAAAAATATCTTCATAAAACATTAATGTAATAATGAAATAATAATATATTTATGTATCTATATGTATAAAATAAAAAGTGTAAAATTAATTGCAACACCCTTTCAAACAAAATTTATATCGAAAAATAAGCTTAGTAAATCAGTATTTTTCATCAAATTTTACATAATAAATAATTTTTTCAATGTTTAAATCAATAAAAATAACTATTACCCATTACATAATAAAATAAAATGTTGTATAATTGGGCTTTTAGATACCAGAAGCTGTCATACGTGTGATAAAGTACTAGAGGAACTTGAAAATATTGACGATGACACTGACTCTTTTGGAGTTGACTTTGTAAAAATAAATGACAAACGGCTAGCTAAACATTATGGAATTAAAAATTTCCCAGCCCTCACCTACTTCCGAAAGAAAGAACCAATTATATATGAAGGTGAGTAAAAATTGTCGAACTATTAAATTGTATTAATTGCATTTGATAATTTTTAGGAGATCTAATGGATGAAGAATCAGTATTAGAATTTCTGACGAGTTTAGAAGCTTTGGACTTACCAGATCGTATTGAAGAAGTAAATTCCAAAATATTGCAAAAAATTATCGAAGACACAGATTATGTAGCAGTTTTGTTCTGTGAGTAAAATAATTTTTATTTTTGTAGCACTATTTGTTTTTATGATGTAATAAAATAAAAACATGTTTAATTGATTGAACATAATAAATTACACTGAACTAGGCCCCGAACGATCAGAATGCACTACTTTAAAGGATATTCGTAAGTGAAACGGTTGTAACCCAATATCAGCTATATAGTATACCTACATACCTCGGCGCCCCACTTATAAATGTATAACCTTTCACAGCTTTATCCTTGTATAAGCGAAAACCTTGTTTTTGTACTTCGAATTTGTTCAAATTTATTGAAATCAATATTATCTCTTTAGATAAAGTTGGCTGTAAAAAATGTGCAAAAGCATTACAAGAATTGGAGAATATTGACGATGAAGCAGATCAATTAGGCATTGGGTTTGTAAAAATACATGACTCAAGTTTAGCAGAAGAGTACAATTTAGGAGATTTACCTAAGTTGGTTTATTATCGGCATCAAATACCAATTGTTTATGAACGTCAGTGGTTTGTCAAACGACATGTTTAAATAAGTTTATACATCTATAAACTGTGTTTTTAAGTATTTAAATTTGGACATTTAGATGAATTAACGAGAGAAGAAGATGTTCTGGAATGGTTGGTACAAAATAAGTCTACAGGGGACGAAGAAGATGTTATCGAGGACGTGACATCAAAAACTCTAGATACCCTTATTGGTTCTGTGGATAATCTTGTTGTTTTATTTTGTAAGCCTATCAAATAATTTAACTTTTGAACATTTTCAATCACAAAATCTTAAACTTTTGATTAGACGATAACGATGACGAAGATTCTTTAAGAGTTTTGAACGAATTAGAGAAAATTGACGATGATTGTGATCGCCATGGCATACAGTTTGTGAAAATTGAAGATCCACTAGCAGCTTCTTCATTTGGTTTGGAATCGGTACCCGCAGTGGTTTATTTTGAAAAGCAAATACCAAACATTTATGATGGTGATATTGAGAACGAAGATGCGCTATTGCATTGGCTTATTGATCAACTTCAAAAAGATGAAATCGAGGATATTACGAATGAAATGATGGATCGTCTTATTAAAGAAGGGAAAAATATCGCAGTGCTTTTCTGTAAGTATTTCACATCTATAATTAGCGATTTGTATTACAACTATGTTACTTATATTTTTAGATGATAATAACGATAAAAAATCCCAGAAAGCATTAAACGAACTTGAAAATATTGACGATGAATGCGATACACTTGGAATAGTATTTGTTAAAATTGATGACGAAGAAGAATCAAAGTTATATGGGATTGAAGAAGTACCAGCTTTATTATACTTTGAAAATGGAGTTCCAACCCTCTATAATGGTACATATTATTTATAATAATAATATTAAAATAAATTATACAATATAATAGTTATCAAATTACATTTTAGGAAACTTGGAGGACGAAGAAAAAGTGCTAGAATGGCTTAGTTATCAAATAAAACATGATGAAATAGAAGACGTAACTGATGAGATGCTTGATATCCTTATAAATAAGCTATCAAACGTGGCTGTTCTGTTCTGTAAAATCAATATAATTGATACTAAACACAAATAAATACAAAAATGTCTATTTTATTTTTATTTTTAGATGATAAGACACAAAAAAAAAGCCAAAAGGTTTTGGTTGAGCTGGAAAATATTGACGATGAATGTGATCAGAGTGGAATAGCCTTTGTAAAAATTAGTAATATTGACGAAGCTCGAGAGTATGGCATAACAACTGTACCAAAACTAATGTACTTTGAAAAGAGAATTCCACATTTATATAATGGTGATTTACTTAAAGAAGAAGAAGTTTTAAGTTGGCTCATACACCAAAAAAGACATTCAGAAATACCAGAAGTTACAGATGAAATTGTTGACAAACTCATCGATTCTGAGCCTTACTTAGCAGTATTATTTTGTAAGTATTAATTTTGAATAAACTGTTGTTTATTAAATGTAATATTATTCAATTATATTATTAGATACTTAGTAAGGAAACATTAGTATTAATATACTGATAATGGTGAATAGTTAGATTAGGACTGATTAAATTTTCAATCGTAGAGACTATTATTTTCTAATTTCAGTCATTAATAGTTAAGTTTTTAGTCTTAATGAATAGCTATACACAAATTGTATAAAAAAGAAAATCTTAATAACAAAAAGAAAAAAAAATAACTTTAAATTATTAAATTAATTGGTTACATTTACAATCATATCGTTATGTTATATCTGATGTAATTAGATGATAAGGATGACAGAGAAGATATTCGTATTCTAAATGAATTGGAAAACATTGATGATGAATTGGACAAAGAAGGAATAGTGATTGTACGTTTAGATGATGAAAATGAAGCAAAGGAATATGGCATAGATCATTTACCCACATTAGTATACTTTGAAAACAAAATTCCAGCGATTTATGAAGGTATCGTTATAATATAATAATATACAGTTATAGTTATAATTAACGAAAATTCCATTTTAAACTATAATTATTTTTTAAATCGATGAATTAAAACAACATTTAAAATTTTAGGCGATCTCATAAATGAAGAACAAGTACTGAAATGGCTTATAGAGCAAAAAACTACTGCTACTATCGAAGAAGTCACTGACGAGATACTCAAAACTCTTATTGCCGAACATGAATACGTTTTGGTTTACTTTAGTAAGTTTAAATAAAAATGCTCAATACATTTTTATATGGTACTAAAAATTTTAAATTATAATATAGGTGGAAGATGCGAAGAAGGACAAGAATGTGATAGTATACTTGATGGTTTTGAAAACATAGATGACGAGTTAGATGAAACCGGAATTGTTTTTGTAACTACAGAAGATGCAGCTATCGCTAGAGAATATGGACTTAGAACATTCCCATCGCTAGTATTCTTTAGAAACAAAGAACCACTAGTGTATACAGGTGATTTGGACGATGAAGATGAAGTATTGACTTGGCTCATCGATGAGGATACTCTTAAGGTGCCTGGGCGTATTGAAGAAGTTAATACTAAGATGTTAGAAAAAATATTAAGTGAAAAAAAATTTGTTGTAGTATTCTTCTGTAAGTTTTTAATAATCAGTAAATGTTTTCGGTTAATATTATGGTCTTTTTATAAATCCTGTTTAGACAAAGAAGGAGACAAAAAAAGTCAAAAAATAATCGCAGAGTTGGAAAATATTGATGATGAATGCGAAGAAAAAAATATTCAATTCTTAAAAACTTCCGACGAAGGAATTGAAAAGGAATACGATTTACCTGGGTTGCCATCATTATTATTTTACAGAAATAAATTCCGCAAAATTTATACAGGTAAAATTTGATAAAAAAATATTATAATATTTATAATAATATATTTTATACATATTTATAAAATAACTCTATTAAAACAAAATTCTATATAATAGGAGATTTGATGCACGAAGAAGCCATTTTGGAATGGGTTCTCAATTTACATGAGTCTGAACCAGATTTTATTGAGAGTGTCGATAGAAAGACGCTGCAAACATTAATTAATGATGTCGAACACTTGGCAGTCTTCTTTTGTACGTATAAGTCATATAACATAATATAATATTTAATACAGTGGGTACAGCTAAAAATCGTACAAGAGGTTTAGTATTTTGCTTGAGCAGTCTATTCGCTAAATATTACTACGAAATAAGTTAACTATTACCTAAAAAATAGGTATTTAAAAATAATTATTTTATGATTCCATTATAATATATATATTTAGTACACATTAAATATATAATGTATTTATATTATTGAATTATTTTACGGATTATTTTATTTCATTTTTATGGCATATTTTTCAATGACACTTTTAAAACTTTTAAATCTGCAATAGAAACTTAAAAACTTAAAAATCACTTAATAAAATTAAAGAAATATATATATATATATATATACATTTGTCAGTTACAAAAAGTAGGCGAATTTTTATAATTGGTCTACAAAAGTATGGTGATTTTCTTTTTCTCCTAAAAACCAATTATCATATTAACACACATATTAAATTTTCCTACCATATTAATAATCAATATCATTGTAAATATTTCAAATTATAATTATTGCCATATTTCTCGTTAAAACACGAACATATATACTCGGTTTCACTTCTTTCTTGTCATTCATGACTAGATCTTCCCACTTTAACTATGAATATCTTAAGGTTAACGATTTTATAGTAAAATTAAAAATAATTCTTTAGAGAAAATACGAACAAATTATGCTGTCATATTGAAATATAGTACTATGTATTCATATATACTAAGTACGTGCATAGCATTTTTATAAGGTTTTGAAAAAATACATCACTTTTTTGCTATTTATAATATCAATATTAGATATTGTTCATCAAAAATAATTAAAAATAATTAAAACTATTATTATTTACAGTTCAATAAAACTATTTACCATGTTATGAAAATTAAATATAAATTAATAACCAAAATATAATATTTTATTGGATGGGTAAGTAAAGAGTAATCGCATGGTTTTTTTCGATTCCCGAGGATATTAAAATCTTTAAAAATAAAAATGTATTTCTTATGCATTCTCTTCAAGAATTATAGTAATTTTTATGATTATAATAAAAATAATAATATTTCTATTTTAAATAAAAAATATAAATAATATATTATATCATGCTTGGTTTTAGATGATGATAAATGTGAAGCTTGCCCTAGTATATTAGAAGAGTTAGAAACTATAGATGATGATACTGATAAAGAGGGTATTCAATTCGTCAAGTCGACTGATTCAAAGTTAGCATCAGAAATTGGTATTTTTAGTTTTCCCGTTTTAGTTTATTATGAAACTGGAGTTCCAATCATGTATGATGGTAAGTTTATACACTTTGTAAATATTACATAAATTGAGAACTAAAATTTTATAAAATATTAAAAGAAATGAAATTAATAAAAGAGTTATTATAGGAAACAACTAATTTCTTCAATCAATTTCAGATTCTAGGTACCTAACTAGAAATAAAAAAATCTTACGTACCTGATTAATAATTTAAAATTAAGTAATAAATGTAAAACAGTTAAATTAAATAAATGCATTGCAATATTTTACTTACCTACATGTAAAGTTGATTTTACAATAAGATAGGTGTATTATATTATGAGGGATAGATACTTGTTATCCGTAATAGTAGGTAGGTACTAGGTTCATACATGCAGCATCGTCAGGAGTTAGGTTGGAAGTGTTGAATTACTATCTGTCCATCATGACACATAATATATTAAGTTGATACTATAAGAATTTTGAAAATAAATTTGATGTCATCGTGATGTATACTCGAGATCTTCTACCTTACATTTTCAATATTATCCTTTAAAATTACTTCTGAACTAATTGAAAATAATCAATGTCATTGAAGTAAAGGAGTGAATGTGGGAAATTCAATCTTCAGAACATTTCACGAAAAATTAAAAAATGTTTTTAAATCCTAAATTAACCGATATACGAAGAAACCGTTTGAATGATTATGTTGCACCATGCACGTATATACAAAGGGACAGAAATCAACGCTTTTATGAATACAATACCCCCATATTATATTATATATACTGGGTGATCTGGATTTCATGTCACAAAAGTTTTCTCAAATAATTATGTAAAATCAATAAATATGTAAAATAATGAAGTATTATGAAATGGTATAATATAAATAATTTATTTGATTTACTAAACGTTTTTTTTTTATTGCACGTTTGAAAAGAAAACCAATTTCTTATGAAATTTTGATCATCCAGTATGTATTAGAATATTTAATTTAATCATTATAAAATTATTTTGTAACCACCGACTTTAGAGTAAGGAAAATGTTATGTCATACATCATGTAGTGTATATAGTGTACGAATACAAATTATATTTGTAACAGAAACGTAAAGCAATTTATTTTTATATTTTATCTACTAAATATGTATTTTTTTTTCTTATATATACATAGTGTACTTAGATATAAGCGTAAATTTTGTTCGTTTTAAATATTATTTACTATGTAAAAACATAATTTTATATATTATATTATATTGTGCTTAGGTAACCTTAAGAATAGCGGAAAAGTGTTAAATTGGCTAATTGATCAAAAAAGTAAGCGATACGTGTTAATATATATTATACTTAAATTATTTTAAAAAAATGCATAGAACTCGTCCCAATAATTGTGATTATTCTATGGTATTTAGATGGTAAAAAAAAAAACTCAAGATTCAAAATCAACTAAATATTTGCAAAAAATTGAACACACAGGTATAAAAATTTAAAAAAAAACTTCGTGTGTTGAAAGTATAAAAACGTTTTAATGTTGAATTAGACATCAGATGCCGATTTTCTAAAAATAAAAAATCGGCAACTGTCCAGTAGCTAATTATAATAACAAAATATTCGTAACATAATTCCTCTCTTCCTATATCAAGACACGGCCTAATTTTTATAAAGGATGATTTCATGCTCTTTTTTTAATTTTAAATATCACAGTTTGAATGTATTTATAAAATAACTTTTATACAATTTTATCGTAAAATAAAATCTTAAAACACTATAATTTTAACTGGAGGTTTTGATTTGAATAATGATTCGTTCAGTGGTCTTGCTAAATTATTCAGTAATAAGTATTTATAAATTAGTCACTGATAAAATAGTGATTTATTTTAAATAAATCATTATCAAGCGTGTTTTTTGATAGTATATACTATGAATAAATTAGTTAATTTTCTAAATGAATATCAAGTTTCAAAATAAATGATATACACATTAATGCACTTGGTTATGTAATGCGGTTGTATACTACACAAAATGTCTTCATTGACATGGATGCACACCATTTTACAAATCACTTGATTTTACATTTTTATATAAATTCATTTTCTCACCGCATCAGTTCTCTAGTATTGGATCTACATTTAAAATTCAAAAATAGTCCATGAATAAATCATCGATACAGTGTAACAAATTAAATTTTTTATCGGTATTTTATAATTTAATACCTAATTTCGGTTTTCACAATGTTCTTATATCATATAAAACCTACATACCAAAATCCAACCATAGGATACACTTTACAAGTACCTATGCACTAAGTTATAAAAAAATATTTCTCATTACTATATCACACGTAATAAAGTACTTCGGTTCCAAGTATTAACAAAATCTTCACCAATATTCAATGAAGTATGATAGTTGCTATGACCAAAATATTAAATAAATCTAAACTACACATAAAATTACAATAAAATAATAAAACCATGAAAATTCAAACATAAATGTCAAAATGACACCACCTACTAATTTCCAAGACCTAAACTAATATATTATTTCGAGTATTCATATATTAATAATTTACACTGAAACCTATGTATTTAAAATTAATTTTGTAAATGTTGTTTTTATTTTTACTAACAGCTTGTCGTCTGCAGCATTTTGTTCCATCATATCCTTGTTATACTAAGCTTTTGTTTAGCATTGATAATTTGAAATTCATTTACGTATTTGTCACCTTTTTCGTCTATAATTTATTCACAATGTCATATAATATAAAAAAAAAAAAATTGCTAATACGATTTGGATTTTGCTGCAGGCGACAGCTGTTTTTACATCGGTCTGGGAAATACCAAGACCAGTACACCGACATTTGAGCCATACCAATGTTGTCCAAAACCGTCTCAACCACAGACTGGAAATGAAAAACCCGAAGTCAAAAAGGATAAATCAGGGAAGTCTACAAGAAAAGAAACAAAAGACGACGAAATGAAAGCCAATGGCAAGTCTGATAATTATAACAAGAAGAAAGAAAAAAGAAACAAGAAAGATAACGGCGGAAAAGCTTCCTGGTGGTGGTAAACCGTTATAATTAATATCTGGAATGAGACAAAATAAAAAATAAACTTAAAAGGTCTTTAATAATATTTCTTAAACGTATATATTTTCCTATTTAAACATCAGCATACTGACAAAAACAATTTGATTTATAAGTATAAGTTTTCAAAAACTTTAATATAAGACCTTGAGTGAAAATGTTCTTATCATTTACAACATTACATGACAGTTAAATATTTCAATAATTTACTACTCAACATTTTTCAGTAAATATATAAATTACTCATATAAAAATATTAAATACATATATTTCAATATGAGAACACATATCCTGCTACAAAACCAACCTAGAGTTGAACACAAAATTAGAAACCTAAAAAAACCACAAAAAAAAAAAATAAAACATATCTATCATTTGACCGCTTATTATAATGTGCAGATTAATTTAAGGAGAAAATAGAGATTATTTTAGAAATAAACTTTTGCATTATTAAACTAATTCTCCATTTAATTATTAAAAAATATAATATTCAAAATATTAGGTATTAGCTATGTGATATGGGCATTTCTGAAATAAATTAATAGCGAGCTATGTTTCGGATATATTAAAAAAAAACAGCAGATACTGATTTTAAAATAGTTAATTTTGGATACGGTCATAACTACACAATAATGTCACTCCTGAGTATAGATTAATAATTGTTATAAAAATACGAGTACATCATATTTTTAAAAAGTATATAGTTAACAAGAGTTCCCTAAATAGTTATGGGCATGATTATTTATAAAAAAAAAACAAAGATTGTCCTGTGCCCTACATCATTATTTGAGACGCAGAATATTTACAAATACATGTTGATTAATTTTTTTATTATAGCATTCAGAAATTTGTTTATTTAAGATATTCTTTGTAAGAGTATAAAATATCCCAAGTACGAGGTAATGTAATCAATTTAATATATATATATAAATAGCCTAATTTTGTTGGCTGTTGTGTAGTATAATGCTAAAATATAAAGAATTGATATTAAAATAGTTTAGTTCACTTATTTATAGTATATTATGTAATGCTATTTTATTATTAATTTTTTGTTCTACAATTATATTTTCCATTGTACCTCGAATTCTATAGTTAAATAATAGTATGTGCCATGTTGTATTTAAATATATATGTATATGTGTAATTCAAAATATTATATTATTTAAAATAATACTGAGTATAAGTGGATTACTGACATTAGCCGTTTGGATTTTTTTTTTTTTTTGTTTTATTGAAAAGTTATGTATAATTCAGTTAAATTGCTCATTATATTATAGTATTTAATTACTTTATACAATGTATTAGTTTTGATTTGAATTAATTATAATATTAACAGAAATGTTTAAGTAATTAATTTAAAAAATAATGTAATTTTTACAATGTAATATTAAATGCAATTTGAAAAAGGCTGTTATTTTTCTCCTTGTAAATATATGTAATGATTTTTCTGATTTTGCTCATATGTAGGAACTAAATTTAGGACAGTTTTGATAATTAGCTTGATTTTCTCAAATATATTTTAACCACCTACTTCTAACATTTGTTAATTATTTTATTAATAAACCCACTTGTAATTTTAAATATAAGTATGTTATAGATGTTACGTTTAAGTTCTGTCATCAAATTTAATTGTACAAAATAATGTATTAATAAACCATTACTGTTATTGAAGTTAACATATTTTCTTTCAGTCTTTATAATTATTTATTTTTTCAATTGTAGCCCATAAATTATAATATATTCTTACATTTATATATATATACATATATATATATAATAAATATTGAGGTGATTTTGGAATATTAAAAAAATAAATATTTTTATTACAACGTTTCAGTATCAAAATAAATCACCATTTATTAATTTAAATAGTTTAAATTTTTAATATTTTGCATTTTTCTTTAAAATTATTATTAAAGGAGACATAGCTAATGAAAATGAAGTTCTTCGATGGATGATAAAACAAAAGACAGATGAAAGTATCGAACACATAAATAGAGAAAAGTTATTTGAATACATTGAAAGTCAAGATTTTTTAGCGGTTGTGTGGTGTAAGTAAACACTGCATTTTAACTATAAATTGTGTACTTAATTAACTGTAATTCGAACGTTAAGATGTGGAGGGTGATACTAGAGTACCGAGGATTTTACGACACATTGAACTAATTGACGACGAGGCTGCGGAATATGGTATAAAAGTAGTTAAATGTAGTGATCGATTGATGGCTAAAAAACATGGATTCCGAAGTCCACCTGGTATCACTTATTTCCGAAAAAGCAAATATATAAATTACGATGGTTAGTATCTAGAAGTAATTTTATAATTTTAATAAAAATATTTTTTATTTCTAAATATATTATGTTTTGTAGGTGACATAGACGACGATGAAGAAATTTTGGACTGGCTAACCGATCCCTCTAATATGGAGTTAACTGAACACATCGAAAAAGTAAACCGTAAAATGTTTGCAAAAATCAGACAGAGTTCAGAAAACGTAGCGGTATTCTTTTGTAAGATTTTTATTCATTTTTCTGCACTAAAAAATTGCAGCACTGGAACGATGGTGATGTCTGGTGTGTTTTGTTTACAGATAGTGACGATTGCAAACAATGCAAACAAGTGCTCACGGAGATCGAACATATAGATGACGATGCCGATGCTGCTGGAATAGATTTTGTGAAAATCGATGACAAAAAAATGGCCAAAGAGTGTGGGGTGTTTGCATTACCAGCCATAGTTTTCTTTAAACTCGGATCCAAAGATCCTACAATTTACGCAGGTATTAATCGTATACTTTTTGATTTATAATACTAATAATACTAATTTTCAATGTTATAAAATAAAAAGATTAGAACTGTATTTTCGTGTAACATTTGATTTTTATTTGAATGAAATCGCCGTTGCGATACTTTTAAACCATATGTTTGTAAAACAATTATTTAGGAAATCTGTACGAAGAATCGGATATATTAAATTGGCTACTAGTTCAAAAAAATCCACATGGAGAAATAATCGAAGAGGTAAACGGACAAGAGTTAAGGGACACCATATCGTCATCGGAATCAATCGCTGTATATTTCTGTGAGTGTTTAACTTTGTTTGACGAAATGCCTGTCTTGACTTGTACTAGTAAAATTATAATATAACGGTAATACTGTGGTCTGGTGTCAAATATGTGTGTGTTGTTGTCCGTCGTATAGGGAATGGAACGCTGTGCGAACGCTGTAAGGCGTCAAACACCAAAGCGTTTCGTAGACATCATAAATCACAACAGCCAAACGGTGCCCATCATAACGATATGAAAAAAAAAGAAGCGAAACCGGATGTCGTGACGGAATCAGTCACCGCAGAAGATAATAATAAAATTAATAATAATGACGATGATGATGATGATGATGATGATAAATATCATAATAATGATAACGATGATAATGATGCTAATGATGATGATAAAGATAATGCGGAAAATAATAGTGATACTCATGCTAGTGCTCAAGGAATCAATAACTATGGTACCTCACCAAAGAATGGATATAGAGACTTTGATAATAACGCGCAATCAAGACTGCGAATCATTGGCTTTTTATAATTTTTGGTGCGCTGAATATGCATGTAAATTAATTGTGTCTACACGCTTAGATTTAGAAACACAATTTGATAATATAGTAATGTATCTATTATATTTCACCCCAAATCGTTTATATAATAGTTAAACATTGTGTGAATAATGTAATTTATAGATTGGCTTCCATTTTATGAATTATGAACATTTTAATAATAATAATAATATCGTTTATTACGGAGTAATTTCCGACTTAATTTTAAATATAAAACTCAAAAAATATTTAAAAATATAAATCAATGTGCATGTATGTATAATGTATATATCACATATAATGAAAAAAATATATTAAAAATTCAAATAAATATTAATGAATACACAGAGAAAGATGTATTTAAAATAATTAATACTTTATTGAAAATACAATGTACTAATTTTTTGGAAAAATAATGAGTACTTATACATATATTCAACTCATTATATAATACTAAATACGATTTGTTTATTTTGCCGAAAATTTGCATTTCGCATGTCATAATAAGTTTAAAATGCTTCGTGAACTATATTTGACAATCGTAGATACTAAAAATGTAGAAACCAGATTTTGTAAATACAACGTCTATAAAACCTTACACATATTAAGTAATTAAACTTAAACTTTTATAATCCGGGTTAATTTGATAGTTATGATTTTAAGTTAATATATAACATACAATTTTTGAAAAACAATTACATTTTATGTACCATCATTATACGTCCAAGGTATTTGATTTTTTTAAAGGAAATATTCAATTTTAATTTTAAAATCTGAACCTGAATTTTCTTTTCAGTTTTGATATACCTATAATAATTGTATATGTCATATTAAACCTATAGTTAATTATTTATATGTCAGTTAAAAGGTTGTATGAACGTAATAGTGCACCAATGCTTTTGTAGCATAGACACCTATCTCTTTCTACTTCACTATGCCTTCTAAACTTAAAACGCTTCAAAGTAATTAACTACTAGTTTGATGTTTGATTGTTATTTATAGACATTTTTAGGATAACATTATACGAAGTTAAAAATGTACATTGCTTTAAAAACGATTACTATGATAATAGTAAACATTGAAAAGATAATGTCAAAATAATTTATTCATAAATACATAAATTGTCATAGAAAATTAGTGTTGGACATTAAAAAATCACTTTGTATAAAATAAAATAAACTTTAAAATATAGTTTTTATTCTAGTCAATAAGTCAATTACTTATATATTGATACAGTGGTGTAGAAAAACTCGCTAGCGTCTCTGGCAAACTTTGAAGAAAATTACTTTAAACCAATTAAAAATTTGACGGAATGATACTTTTTTTAATCTTTAATTTTACTAATTTTTTTTTAAAAATTTTTAAGAACAAAATTTATATTCATAAGTTATTATTATAGTGTACATTTTAAACTGAAAATTCACTGTTTTCGTTTTACGACTGGCGAATTCATCGATAATTTCTTCATATGAAGTTTTCTATATGAATTTCCTTGTACTATTTTCATAATTTCATCATTCAATTCACACATAGTATATTCAATTAGACAAAATCTACATACTTCAAAAAAAGTATAATTGAAAAATTTCTTTTGAAAGGGAGAATGAAAATACGGCTTTAGCACAATTGTACACCCCTTTAAAATTCGCTCCCCTGGCGTAGTTAGAGGTTGCTATATCCTCGCTATGCCACTGTATAGATACTGCCATACTACTATAAAAATAATTTTTAGAAACTTAATATACTTTAACTTTTTGTACTTTAATTCTTTATCAATAATCGATAGAAATTTAAACTAAAATAGTTTAATTTGGCTAACTTGATTTTGACATTACAAGCTGTAGTTTTAAAAGATTTTTTTTTTATTTGCGTGATTATCGATTTAAAAATAATATAATATACAATGAATTCATCATTTCATGGATAGAAGATCATTATAATGGCAGATATATATATATATTAACTAGGTTAAAAAAAAAAGTAGTGGGACTTTTAATACTATTCAGTTTTTTGTAACCCCTCCAATTTCTACCACTGTAACAAATGATACGTATAAATAGATTGAGCTGGATTTTCAAATTGTAAAAAATGTCGGTCTTGAAATAATATTTGCTTAGACTAGATGCTATCCTACATGAATGTATATGAATTATGAAAACACAAACATCACAGCTAAAATTAGTCAAACATACAATATGCATATTTTATATTAATTCTAGTTATATACAAAATATAAATACTTGCAGATAGCGAAGACGAATGTGATAAGTGTACAAGTATTCTAGAAGAATTAGAAAATATAGACGATGATTGTGAACGACATGGGATTACTTTTATTAAAACTCAAGTAAACTAACAATAAAACAAATATTTATATATTATTTTATGTCATTATATAATATGCTGTAACACTGTAACAGCAAAAGCTATTATCAATAACAAAGTATTATTAAAAACTAATATTTAAATATTAAATATTTCTTAAAATAGTAATAGAAATATTTTATAAAAAAAAACTAAAATTCTTGTCTTGAATTTTATTATTGCGTTTGATGCCTATAAATATTTACGATCGCTTGCTATTTAAAAAATTCATCTTCACTGTGGTTTTTTATACCTAATGATGGGATTTCTTATCAATCTTAGATCTTCATGTATTCAATAATACTTAGTTATTATTTTAAGATTATTAATTACAAAACAATTTAATTTTACTTATTATTATTTTATTTATTATGTTTATTTTTTATATATAATTAATTATTATTACTAACATATTTTTGCAATAATTATTAAATATATTTTAGGATCTCGATGCGGCTGAACTATATGGTGTATCAAAATTACCGGCGTTGGTGTACTTCGAACATTCGGTGCCAAATCTGTTTGGAGGTGAATTCATTATTGATAATATTATAATAATATTTTGGATTTAAATATTTAATGTGAATTAATATAATTATACACACCATTATATATATATATATATTTATTTATTTAGGAGATTTGAAAGAAGAAGAAGAAGTTCTTCAATGGTTAATAACTCAAAGAACTGAGGACAGAATTGAATTAGTCACAAGATCGATGTTAGAGACAATTGTGCAAGAAACACAATATTTAGCGGTATACTTTTGTAAGTATAACCAAATAATGAATCTTTTTCTATTCACGTTAAACTTGGTTACCGCAGTACCATACTGATATAAGCACATACCTCGTGACTCGTGGTTCAATTTATTATTTTCACAATATTTTGCTGATGGATTTAAGCAGTTTTAATTACATAAAATGAGATAAGTGTTTAAGATGAGTTTTTCTTTTATTATAGATTTATATTGACAAACGTTAGACTTTAGAATAACAGTAATTTTTTATTTTATTTTTTATGTATTCTTCATTATTTCAATAAAATGTAAAACTTTTAGTTTATTTAATTCAATCATCACCTATTATTGTTGTACAGATAAACAGGCATGTCATGTTTGCGACCAAATTCTCGAAGATTTAGAACGAGTAGACGACGAATGTGATTTGTACGGTATACACATGGTAAAAATTCAAGACCCGCAGCTAGCCAAAAGGTATTCAATTAAGACATTCCCAGCACTCGTCTACTTTAGAAACGGAAATCCTCTACTGTACGAAGGTCGGTTTGCGAATTTTACAAGATATGATTGAACATATTGTAGTTTAAATTATGAAAAATATTCGTTTTAGGCGATTTACAAAACGAAGAATCGGTTCTCGAGTGGCTAATAGACGACGACAACCGTGAACTGGCTGATGAAATTGAAGAAGTAAACAGCCGCATGCTGGAGAGACTTTTGGACGAGTCATTACTGTTAGCAGTGTTTTTCTGTAAATATAATATAGTCGGAATGTCATTAATCATACGTAACGAGAAAGTAGCAATAACTTAAACGGTATCCGCAGACGAGGAAAACTGCGAAGAATGCGGCGACATTCTAGAAGAACTAGAAATTATTGACGGCGAAGCAGATTTGTTCGGTATTGACATGGTTAAGATATCAGATCCAGACGTCGCGTCGAAGTACAACATCATAAGTCTGCCGTCTTTGGTGTATTTTAGAAAAAGAGTACCCGAAATATTTGATGGTAATAATTCGAAATGTTCGGACACAAAAATACACGAACAAATTAAAAAAAAAAAATAAAAAAAAAATCCAACATTGTTTACAATATTGTGCAGGAGATTTGACCGACGAAGACAAGGTGTTATCGTGGTTAACTTCGCAGGATGTATTTGAAATAAAAAACGAAATCGACGAGGTGAACAAGAAAATGCTAACGAAATTACTCAACGAAAATGAATTCGTCACCGTATTTTTCTGTAAGCACTGTCGTCGTGAATTACATTCTTAAACCGATTAATCATTGTAATAATATTTTCCAATGCTCGGTTTTTGATCCATTTACAAACTTAGCATTATTATACGCGTGTAATACAAAGTTTAATATTGTGTTTTGCAACAGACGAAAATGACGAACCGGAAAGTGCAGAAGTGCTGGCTAGGCTAGAGACCATAGACGACGAAACAAACAACATGGACATTACATTCGTCAAAATGGCAGACGCTCGTTACGCACGCAAATGGGGTGTTACCAAGCTGCCGGCCGTAGTTTACTTCCGGAATAAGTTCCCTAGTGTTTACAGAGGTACGTTATTAAAACAATTGTAGAATATCGAATTTCTTAACTCTGAAAACTACGTCTACCTAATAGTCCAGCGGTTATCGGGAAGCTACGGAACTCCTAGTTACTTAAATTAATTATTGCAATGGCGCCGAACCCTATGCATAGATCAGGTCGCGGCCCGACCATATTTTTAAAAAGAGCCCGGGAATCAGAAGGGCCGATCTATGGTTTGCAATATTTTGACCTCGCGACGAATGCCGGACTTACTCTGTCGGATCGGTACATGCATACAGTAACGTTCAAATGTGAACTACCTAAATTATAACACATAATAAGATATTTTGCACAACGGTAGGTGTCTGACTAGTATGAATCACTTGTAATTCGAGTGCACAAATCATTATTTTATGCAAAGTAAAAATGTAGGCTTGTGGCCGCTGGGGTTCTTGATGCCGTTGTATTTTTATTTGGCCCGGGTACAATTTTAAAGGTTCGGCGCCACTGAGTTATTGGATTGATAGATCTCTAGGGCTAAGCAATAGCATTAGACAAACGCCGTTCACCGCGCCACTGCATTCAAATAGGTGAACAAAAAAAAAATAAAATAAAAAAAGTGAAACGAAACGGATTGTCTACGAATCGTTGTTGTTAACACCCGGTATGCATTGTCTGTACGCAGGAAGCCTGGACTCGGAGACCGAGGTGTTGGAGTGGTTGAAGAAAACCCGTTTCCGCGAGCCCGAGCTCAATCTGTTCATGTACGTGATGATAACGATATCGTTCGCGTTCGTTCTGTACACCATCCTGCTGGTGTACGGATTCAAAAAGATCACGATGGCTCCTCCAAAACCACCGTCACCGTCGTCATGATTTGACGTACCTACTGTCCGTACCCAATAATAATTATAATTAGTGCATCGTTTGTTCGTATTGTTGGCGCCTACTCCACAAACCTACCCCCAGTTGAAAACCGTTACAATTCGAAAAATATAAATACTGCCTATATGTGTGTTACTTGATACTCATTAAAAATGTATTTAAATTAAACCAATAACCTTCAATTACTGGTAATTTTTAACGCTATTTGTATGTGTATACTGTCTATGCATAATAACTGTACACACATATTATTATATTACATATGTATATACTACCAAAATATTTGATCAAACTCGAGCTTTCCGACTCGAAAATATAATGTTGTACAACATAACAACTGTATGTTTTTTAATCATCTTTCAAAAATGAATGTTTTTTGAGTAGCTTTGAGCTGAAGATACTATACCAATACAAACTCAATAAAATACGATCAACGATCTCCAATGAATATATTGCATCTCAATCATTTTTGAACATATAACTCTTGAAAAAAATTAGTCAGAATGTTAAATTAAAGTAATTATAAATAAATAATTGAAAAATGTCATAGCTCTTATACAAAAAAGGAGATAATTTACCCTATCAAGTTTGAACTATGTATATTAAACTGTTATTTAATTGATGTTATCTGTGCATAAACAACATTTAGAAATTGTACTGAAACAAAAATGCTGACTACAGTACACAACAGTTTATTCAGCCAACTAATGATTTAATAATTGAAACTATGATAAAAAAAAAAAATCATAAAATATAATAGAAAACTAACATGTAAAAAACTAGATAAAAAAAGTAAGTACAATCTAAAGCAGATGTATATTATTTAATTTTAATTTTATACTATATATTTGTTTACACAAAAAAAAAATCATTAGAATGTGTATAATATAGAAATAATCTAAGAACTTATACAAAACTCATATGCTTTCCAAAAGCAAAATATTAATAAAATACTCAATACTTCTGGCGAAATAAAAATACTATTAGTACATTTATAGTTTTAAAGCATAAATACAATTTATACCAGTGGCGTCATTTGTGAGATGCAAGGATGTGCAAATGCATCCCATGTTTTTTTTAACACACTTTTTTGTAGATCATTTCATAAATGTATAGTATAAAACAAATAAAAATAATTTTGTAATTTTTTTTTGATTAGTCAAAATATTTTGTTGATCCCAGTTACAACATGAAACTAGTTCATTGAGACGTTGAATAATCGAAATTAACTAATTGTTAAAATCCACGGGTATCTACATTATACGATATATTAACAATAAAAATGAAAAAAAAAATCCATAGGCTGCTACTACATGAAAATTTCAAATGCAGAAACCCTTGCTAATGAAATTATCAACATTACATGTAGTCAAAAACTAAATATTAAAAACTGTATTTCTCAATATTATGATGGTGCAGCAGTCATGTGTGGAAAATCCTCAGGAGTTCAATCCAGAATTCAAGAAATTGTACCCCATGCTATTTCCATACATTGTTTTGCTCATCGGCTAAATTTATGTTTAGTAAATACTCTTCAAAATAATCCTAAGATAGTTTATTTTTTCGATACAATTCAACATATTTAAAAATTTCTAATGAACAGTCAAACAAAATATGAGTTATTTGCAAAAATGTAAAAAAAAATATATATATAGAAATACTTAATTTAGAAAGATTAGTAAATACAAAGTGGTCATACTAGTATACATCAATAAAAGAAATAAAACTTAGATTTACAGAAATCAAAGAAATACTTGAAATATTAGGAGACACATCCACTGATAAAGGTGATGAAGCTACAAAAACTACATCATGTTGCCTTGTATGACAAATATCCACCATATAATTTATCGCATTACTGTGTGTAATGGAAAATTTACTTGAAAATATTCACTGTTTCATGTGACTTTAAAATCAGATTAAATTGTATTACAAAATGCAATTGAACTCATACAATCAACCAAAAATGAACTTCTCATTTATAGAAATGAAGACAGTTGGATTTTACTTAACAGTGGGTAAAAAACCAGACAATCCTCAGGCAAATGAAATAAGGCAGATGTTAGATGTTTATTACACAGTAATTGACAAGTATTTATATATTTTTAAATGTTCATACTTATATAATAAATATCTATAATACAAAATACCACAGGACACACTTGCTCGCCACTCATGCACGTATTATAATATTTTAGATTCTGAACGGAGTGATAAATGTTAATTTTACAATGATTTTTTTTACACCTTATTCTATTTCCTTGAAAATGCTTATACTATGCTTAGTATACTTTTTTGACTTTTGCTTTTCAGATTTGTAGCTGAAATAGAAAAACAGTTTTCTAATGCTAATAATGATATTTTGATGCTTATGGACATTTTTAACTTCAAGAGTGATCAATTTTTGAAATCAAATTCTGTTTATCTTGAAAAATGTTTTAATCATTAAAGGCATTTTAAAATTTATTCTATATATTTATCTTCTGAATTTTCTTCCATCCAAGCACTACTTAAAGAAAAATAAATTAATCCTGATATAATAACACTAACAGAAAAATTATCTAAACTACCATCTGCTTTTGTAGAAACTTTAAAAATATTAACAATAATTTTAACATTGCCTATTAGTACTGCTTCTAATAAATGCTTTTTTCAACATTGAAAAAAATGAAAAATTATTTGCGCATAACTATGGAAGGTAATAGGTTAAGTGGCTCAATGGTTATTTCAATTGAAAAAGAAGAAGCTGATACACTAGACACAACTAAAAGCAGTAGATAGTTTCGCTAAATTAAAATATAGAAGATTTCTTTATTGTAATTACATTACTTATTAATTATATTATTTAGTTTATACACATTCTTATATGAAAATCTATTAGGTAATTTAGTTTTTTTTTTTAGCGTTTATCGGAAGCTGCACTAAAAGGCAATGTTAAAATAAAGTTAATTTTGATCAGTTGTATTATCTAATTGATCATTGAACAATTAGCTGTTGTAATCCATATAATATTGTGTTAAAACAAAATAAATAACATTTTTCTAACAAAATTATTGTTATTTGTTTTATACAATAATTTCTATGAAGTTATTTACATTTACACAAAAAGCCTGTTGACAAAAATTCATGGGATGACTCGATCATGCGAGCATCTGGTATTACTTTAGATTTTCAATATTGGTTTTACATCCCATGAAAAAATGTGAAATGCCTTTGATTTATACTTATTATAGTATAAAAATAAAAAAGTAACATTTATTTTATAATTTATTTTTGCAATAAAATATAGTACAATGTAAATACTATCTTTAGGATCATAACATTAAATCCTGAATACATAAAGTAATAAATATTAATAATCAATAATAAATATAAATAAAAATAGAAAGTATATCACGCAGGTTTAAACTTTTTCTCAGGAGGTGGCCTCATTGATGGTGATAAAGAATTGGTAGATTGTGGTTCTTGTTTAATATTTATATCATGAATCAATTCTTGCTTTATTTCTTGATTTACTTCTTTTTTCATCACTTCATCTGTAACATAAAATTTTATAATAAGATACATTTTCATAACTGTTAATGATATTGTGCAACAATAATAGAATATAAATAGTTTTTCTCACCTAAGACTCATATTTACAAGTGCCTCTGATAACTAATTAGTCAAAATCTTAAGTCTTAATAATTAAAATTTAAAACATAAATAATTTACAACCTAAACTGAATATTTTTATTTTGGTTTACTTTAGAATTATATATAATAAATATTAAACCATGGACAAGGGTCTTACTGAACTTCACAAACAAACTTTTTTGCAAGTAATCAATCAAACTCAAAGTAAAACTACATACTGATAACATTAAGTAGTCTAGACATGACAACATGTAAGAGTTAATAAAACAATTACTATTTAAGAAATAAAAAATATTTTAAGTTGATAAGGCATTAAAATATTTTTATATAAAATATAAATATATATATTACTTGTTTGTTGATTATTTATAGTATTTTGCGGTGGTGCAGCAAGTGATTGAGGTAAAGGCAATGGAAACTTTCTAGTTAATTCAACTAATAACATATCGACACGTAATCTTTGGAATTGGGAACTGGGTTCTTCAGTGTCTCTTTTGCCTGGAACTTTTACTGGAGATGGTGGAGGTGCTGTTACAGGACCAGATGATAGGCCAGGTCTACGATTTTCCCATGAATAACCTTTAGATGGATGAAATCTAGCTAAAGAGTTTAATTCTTCAAATGCGGTCTCTAAATGATACGCTGATGACATCTTAAAATAAAATAAATAATCATATTATCAATATTTTTTCTATAAAATAAAATATTTGATTAAAAAAAAAAATATGTAACAATAACAAAAAAATGTATGTTAATTTAAAAAAGAAAATCAATTTTTCTTGTAGCACATTTATGAAATTAGGAAAATTATTGATTACTTTATATAATATCTAAATTGTAAATTACCAAGTGAGAGTTAATAATTGAAAGGAGATCTGGAGCTTGATAAACTATTCCAGCAACAATGTAAAAATCAGCAATGGGTGTTGAATGAGTTGGAGAGTGCCTGTGTTGTTTACGTACCACATACAAAATAGGTTCTTGAACATGTAGAAGGCAATACTCTAGCCCAATCATATTACTGAAATATAAAATATAGATAGAAGTATTTATACATACATATATATATATACATCAGTTAAAACGAATAATAATTTAAATTTTAAATTAACTATCAATAGTAATTATCAGGACTTGTAAGTTCGTGTATGTTTTTTTTATGTTACATCGCAAAACATGATAAGTGAGATACAAATCAGTTGTATAACAATGGTAATAAAAACCTAAAGTTTAATAGAACATATTTTGTGTGTATTGGTATATAGTTGATTTTTTTGAGTTATTAACGGGTATTATTTTATGTATATTCAGCAAAATTATTTTTTGGTAGATGTTAAAAAAAAATTTTATGAATTAATGGTTGAATTCATTCTTCATTACTTTTCTGAATATGTTTACAATATCTTAGTATTTTATCAGTATTTATATTTTTGTATGACATTGAGTTTTATAAGTTAAAAGTAACACTATGGAAATAATGTTATCGCACACTGCTTCCACCCTCTTCCTATTGATGTGTGCATTGCAATTTATCATATTTAATATTGTTGTAATGAGTGTTCATTAATTAAAATTGTAATAAAATATAGTCTAAGAAATAAAATAAAGCTTTTAAAAATATAAATGGATAATTCTTATTATTTTAAAAAATACTTATACATTCTTTTTTTTTTGTACATAGTTTAAGATTTTTAATGCATATTTTATCAAATTTTAGTGCATTATTGCGTGCTTATTTACGGGTTTTTTTGTGCATGAACTTATGAGTCCTGGTTAAATAAGACTATTAAGATATACATAAAGATTTGAAAACTGGAAATCAAATTTATTTACATTGATTAATTGAACAATATATGACACATTTAGGAAAGCTTTAGATAATTGATAAATAATTTAACTACATTGATCCACTAAATTTAAATATGTTACTAATTCAGAATATGGTTATTAGCAGGGCTCGGGATTTTATGCATTTGCATATTAGTTTGGGAAGTATATAGAATAAATCTAATATGGTACAAATTTGTATTGTGATGTTTGGAGTTGAAGTTTAAAAGTTTATTGTGCATATTGTTGCATATTTTAGATTTTTTTTTCAATTGTATATTTTTTAGATTTATTAATTTGAACTTGCATATTTTAAAATAATTATTGATAATTTACTCGTAAATCAATTTTTTTAGTTAATCAAAAATACTAATGTAAAATTTTTATTATTGACACGTTTTAAAAATTTTATTTAGAAAACAAAATGCACTGATAAATTAATCATTCTAAATCAGTTTTTATCTATGCAATAATGCCGACAAGGCGATACTCAATAGTGTTATTCCGCTTATTTTATTCAGGAACCCATTTTATTTTTATTTTTCATTCTTTCACAGTATTATTTTGTCTGTCAATACTCAGTAATCAACGAACCACGGATGATGTGCAAGATATGTTTTTTTAAAAATTAAATTTGTATTAGTACTTCTTTTTTAATTAAGAATAAATGCATATTTAAGCGCATATTTTTATATTTTTTGATGTATATGTATGGGCATATTTTTAAGATTTTAAGCACATAAAATCCTGAGCTTTGGTTATTAGTGTATAATAAATTTGACTTAGAAAAGTTATTCATTAAATAGTTTTTACACTGGATTGTTATTGAAATATTATACCTATAAAAGAAAAATTATTTATATCAGATTTTTTTTTTAGGCCATTATAAAATAGTTATTATTAATAGTATTAAAACTTAAAGTTAAAGTATAAATAATTAATTTAATTCCAAAAGTAATATTATTACATTAAGACAAGGGGTATCAATAAAATTATAAAGAGAACCATAATAAACTTCGACTACAAACTACTATGATAAAAAAAAACTAGTTTTAAAAATAAGGATGTACTAATCAATAATAATCAAGACTAGCTCTTCAGATAAAATCTATACTGTAAATAAAATAATCTAAGAAATTGTAAAAACAAGATGTGTAAAAGTGGAAAATACTAACTTCACTAAAATCACTCACCTCAACTGATCCATGCTAAGCCTTTGCATTTTAATAGCTTCATTATTACAACTTCGGTCATAAAACGGATTACTGAGCTCCGAGAAATAATCGAGTATGTTGTTAGAGTTGAGCATTGGAATCCATTTGCTATCATGCCATGATAGGCCCAAAGGATTATCTGTAAAAACAAAATTTGAAATAATTGTTTACATGCTTACATGGGAAAGAAATCTATATGTTAATATTAGAAGTTATAACATTAACGTATACATTTTTTTATATTCCATATTTACATTATATTTTATTTATAACTTATAAGCATTGTATACATTTTACATTAGACTTACCCGGCAAACAACCAACTCCACGTCCTGAGAGCATTGTTCAACCCGTTCTTTCAGCCAATACGTAAAACGGAAATAACACTTTTCAATAAAGCTCATTAACTTTCAGTAAGTAATGAATACATATCACACAAATGCAATTACAACAATTACAGCCGTCTAAGTATAATATCGTTACAAGTTGAGTTCGTATTTTCGAAAAATAAAAATGTATTTATATAACATGTACTGTGTTCAATTCTACTGAGGTGTGAGGGATTGATTTGTGACGATTTGATAAGACTGAATTAAAGAGCTGCAAACCATTACAAAGTGCTTGGGAAATTGGGCAATTTTAACTTTTTCCCACCATGACGGTTCACTGTAATCCAAAGATAATAATATTTTAAGGTTAGGAAAATTGGCCAAGTGATATCAACAGAAAATCAACAATCATTCTAAATCAAACGAAAGTTATCATTGTCCCGTCAATTGTACTTACTAAATATTTTCAGATCTATTCACTAACATTTTAAAACATATTTTCAAAATGACTGAAGAAGGAACCAGTAAGACATTGGAAGATCCCTCGGTGTGGGAGAACAGTGTAAGTGAATTTATACTGTTTGCATTTTTTTTTTTTTAATACATAACGGTAATTATTATTTTAAGTAAACAATAATCCTTTATATTTATAGGATCGAGTTGAGGATGAGATTTTACTCATGTCAAACGAAGAAATAACCTCACGCACACGTTTACTTGATAATGATATTAAAGTAATGAAAAGTGATGTTATGCGTATATCTCATGAATTGCAATCGCAAGCTGATAAAATTAAAGAAAATACAGAAAAGATAAAAGTAAACAAGACATTACCTTACTTGGTATCAAATGTCATTGAGTTATTAGATGTTGATCCACAAGACACAGAAGAAGATGGTGCCGTAGTAGATTTGGACAGTCAAAGAAAAGGAAAATGTGCAGTAATTAAAACATCAACAAGACAAGTAAGTGTTTTTACTTAAATTATTATGAATAATACCATATTACTGTATACATTTCAAAATATTATATTTTCAGACTTATTTCTTACCGGTTATTGGTCTGGTAGATCCAGAACAGTTGAAACCAGGTGATCTGGTTGGTGTTAACAAAGATTCTTATTTAGTATTAGAAACATTGCCAGCTGAATATGATGCTCGTGTTAAGGCAATGGAAGTTGATGAGAGACCAACTGAACAATATGTAGACATTGGTGGTTTAGATAAACAAATTCAAGAAGTAAGTTATTGTATTTTTTCTTTATTTCAATCTGAATTTATAAATTATATGATTTCAGCTTATTGAAGCTGTAGTACTTCCTATGACACACAAAGAAAAATTCCTTAATCTTGGTATACAACCACCTAAAGGAGTTCTTCTATATGGTCCTCCTGGTACGGGAAAAACACTTTTAGCTAGAGCATGTGCTGCTCAAACAAAATCGACCTTTTTAAAACTTGCGGGTCCGCAATTGGTGCAGATGTTTATTGGTGATGGAGCCAAATTAGTGCGTGATGCTTTTGCCCTTGCCAAAGAAAAAGCACCAGCAGTTATATTTATTGATGAACTAGATGCTATTGGTACAAAACGTTTTGATTCTGAGAAAGCTGGTGATCGAGAAGTACAGAGAACTATGTTGGAACTTCTGAATCAGTTGGATGGTTTTAGTTCAACAGCTGATATAAAAGTGATAGCTGCTACTAACAGAGTAGATATTTTGGATCCAGCATTATTAAGGTCTGGTAGATTAGATAGAAAAATTGAGTTTCCACATCCTAATCAAGAAGCTCGTGCTCGTATTATGCAAATTCACTCACGAAAAATGAACAAATTTGATGTTAATTTTGAAGAACTCTCAAGGTCTACTGATGATTTTAATGGAGCACAATGCAAGGCAGTTTGTGTTGAAGCTGTAAGTTAAACTATAATTTATAACATAAATTGTTAACATTTCTGGTTCTGTTCAAGTTTCTTTTAACACAACATTCAGAGTTTTGTTTATACTCCTGATATTATTTATTGTTAGTAACAGGCTAAAAATGATTTTCAATTCTTAAATAAAATATTGTAATACATTTTATTTTTAGGGTATGATTGCTTTAAGGAGAGGTGCATCAACTGTGACTCATGAAGATTTTATGGATGCCATTATGGAAGTACAAGCAAAAAAGAAATCCAACTTAAACTATTATGCTTAAAAAACATAAACAATTTTCATTTATAACTTTTTCTTTGTATGGAATTTTTCATATTTTAAGTAATTTATCAATGTTCGATTATTCATAGTACATTTTTGATGGATTTTCAATAAATTTAATAAATAAATGTCCTTTGTTTATTTATTAAAAAAATATTTACTACACATGTATTCAAATAGATTAAAAATAAGAAATTATTATAATGAGTATAAAACTGTATAACAATGAAATTAATATTTTTAATTTGGAGATAATTTTTACAATTGTATACAAGCTAAAAGTCATAGTTCTATTCAATTGTATAACATAATTTTTTAAAATTATAATTATATATATCATACATATTTATATTATAATAACTTTATTAAAAAAATAACTTATTATAAAATGCTGATTTATTAGTAAGATTATTAATGTTAAATATATTTATGAATAATTAATTTTGGTATGATATAATATTTTCAAACGTATATTTTGTTTGATCAGAATATTGAACTAGTATGCCATATTAATCTGTAACATGATTATATACTATTTAATATTCCCATTGAAACATATAATTTGTGACACCTATGATATGACACATATATGATCATATACGTATAATTACACGTGATATTAATTTCAGTAATTTACACTGATTTCAAGTACAAGGAGTTAAAAATGTATTTATGAAACATGTATTATTATAAGCATTAGTCACAGTTATTAGCATTTCAGTCATAGTTGGTGGGTTGCACAATATTTGGATCAGCGATGTAATGCTTACTATTAAGATATTAGATAATACTATTGGATGTTTTTTTATGTACATTTTAATAAATTATTAACAAAAGCCATCCAATTATACATGAATCAATAACAATTTGAACACTTCATCTAATGTCGATGTTCATGATTCCTTAGAGTATCATTAAATTATACTTTAACTATCAATTTATTTTTAATCACTAAGTAGTTATGGTTTTAATGATAATTTATGAATATATATAACCAGTGGTGGTGTATTTTCAAATTTTTTGTGGGGGTTTCTATAATTTTTCTTAACAAAAATATTTAGTACTTATGACTTTGAACTTCGTAGTTATGGATTGTGATTGAACTGTTAACTTCATAAATGTATGAGTTTTTTTAAATTGTAATATTTTACTTATTCAAGACTCACTTAAAAGTTTAAATATTTTAAAAATTAATGTACAATCACAGATTATGTTCAAGTGTTAATTCTTTAAGTTTGATTATGGATTAGTGTACCGTTATATATGTTATATAAATATATTTATATCGGAGACCTAACTTAACCCATTTTTATTTTTGCTATTTTTTTTTCAGTATTCATGTTCAAATAATGAATAAAATCTATTAGTATTATAGTCTTATATCTTCTAGCATATAATTTTTTATTCTCGCCTAAATCAAATTGCTTGCATGTACAAATTAATGTTAAAATACAATTACATTTTATCAGGCCAAACTAGTATTTAAAATAAACACTTCCAAATTAATTGTATTAACTACGTGGCTTAATAATTATTAATTAGTATAAAAACAATGTAAATATTCATATTGAAAAGTAATGTAAATAAATCGCCATAATTAGCTATGCATTTTTGATTAATAAAACAAGTCTATAAACTATTAAACTATTAATAAATGAAGTATCCTACTACCCTAAGTTAGATGCAAGTAGTTTTGTATCTCACATAATGAAAATGAGAAATAAATTAGATTTGATTGTCTTCAAATAGCATTTTCTAAAATAGGTGCTTGATGGGGATGTTCGTCGCCGAACGAAAACTGATACTGCCATCCGTTGTCTTTTCTTTTAGAACAGAGCCAGGCATACTGTAATGTTTGTAGGTGGTCTATTACTTAATAATAGAGAAAGATATATTATAGAATATATTTATTATGATAAAGATTTTTTGGCTGGTCGCGAGCCACATTGCCCGAACACGGAAAATAACGTACCGAGTATGATACCATATAGAAAGGTATAGTACGATACAATATTTCAAATTGCTCGTGTCAGCCGCGGTGGGAGCCTAATGCGATAAAGAACATAATAATAATATAATAAATATCACACATACATTATAGTGTTTGTGCAATGATTATTAATGCTTGATATTTTATCAATTTCTTGTTCGATTTTTAATGACCATCGTCTATTTTTTATGTTGCTTCGTGTATAAATATACTAATCATCTTGAAGTAAAAGTTACAGCAAAACTTAAAAAAGGAAAAACGAAATTACGAGTGGGTACGTTATTGATTGTGAGAGTATTCATTAGTCATTTATTTCATCCAATTGATTAATATTTCTTTTGTAATTTGTAAGCATCGAAAATATTGAATAACACAGCCGTATCGTCTGTAAAAAATTAAAAAAGAACGATTATAAGAACTATTAATATACAACGAACAATTTTTTTAAAGATATTGTAACTTGTTAATTATGCTATTACTATTATAATAGTGTTTTACTAATTAAGTTTTCTTCTTCTAAGTATTTTTTATCGCTAGATAAATGAAACAGTTGAATGATGACGAAAAAGTCAATGCCATGGCTAAGGGCGGTATAATTTTAATATAAATGTAGGTATTTTTAAAATAATTTTAATTTTTCCAAACCCTTTACCTATTAACCATTATTATTATAACCTAATCATCATATAAAAATTCTTTAAAATTCTTTATTGGCTTACATATTTATTTAATAATAAATTTATTATTAAAACAACCAGATCCGATCCAACGCGGTAGCAAAATAGGCAGCTGCCCAGGGCGGTAAATTGAGAATGAAAAACATTTAATATGAAATAAGAAAAAAATTTAATATTATAATAATATCTCGGTAGTTGATGATACGATTAAGACTTCTTTCACGCAACAAGCTCCTCTTTCGAAAAAACTATTTAAACTGTTTAACTGTTTTTTTCTTTTCTTATGGACAAACTCATGAACCATAATTGATATAAAAACTAAATTTTAAGTTGAGTTCTATTTTTATGTATTAGACGTAGTAATCAGTTCTCTTAAAGAAATATTTCAACAAATGCACAACCACTGTGATAATTTTAAGTTTTGTATGACATAAGTGATTTATAATATAACAAAATATGAAAAATTGCATGAAATTCATTCGTTACTTTTAGAAAATAAAAAAGATCTTAATGAATCAGATATTGATGCAATAGAAATGATGTATAAGCTAGTAGCAATATCTGAATTATTAAAACCCAGTAATATTCCATTGGAAATATTTCAATTTATTTTAAACAAGGGCAATTTTGTACTAAATGAACGAGTAGCTGTAGCAGTTCGTATTATTTTAACAATGCCTGTATCGGTTGAATCAGGTCAACGGAGCTTTTCTAAGTCAAAAATAATCAAAAACCATTTAAGGTCTTCTATGAACCAATAAAGGTTAAGTGATCTTGTTATAATTTAAACTGAAAAAAATTGGCGAAAAATTTTAAGTTAAAAATGTAATGATTCATTTTACATATGAAAAGGTTTGTATAAAAGATTATATTATATTATGGTTCAGTGGCGTGCCGAATATAGGTCTAAATGATGCCCAGGCATCAAGTTAAAAATGGGTGGGTGGTTGTTGGATAATAATATGTATATAATATATGTATAATAATAATATGAATCTAAATATGGGTGGGTGGGTGGTAAACTAGACTTTGCAATTGGCATCAAAAACATTTTTATCTCGGCACGCCACTGTTATGGTTTATTGAATATAATAAAATAGATCGCTCAAGAGAATTGATTTCACGTTGGCTCTTCAGTCCTCATTCTCACACCAAAAATCAAACGTCAAGTACATTCCTAAATAATTTTTTTTACATATTTTTTTAAAATTATACATACACGAGTAAACATTTCCAAATTTAAAACTTTGGTGACCGTAAATTTTAATTTCATCTGATTGCCATTATTCATACACATGGTATACAGAATCAACTTTTTAATCTTAATGTCCTTACCAGTCCAATCACTGCAGTATAACATGTAAATAATTGAATCTTTCTAAACATATAAATAAAATACTTATAGTTTCATTAGTCAGAAGAAATATTTTTTTTTAATGTAGTATTCAATAGATAAAAACATATTATAATAATATATAAATTAATCTTATATAATAAATATAATTGATATTTTATAAAAGTTAATATATTTAAATAAATACAATTAAAAGTCTACTTACTTTTTCGTTTATTGTCCCGAATAAACGGCATGTCATTAATAGTTGGAAAGTAAATAATGGAAGTATAATAAACAATTTTATTGACAGCACAGACTCTCCAATTTTGTCCCCAAAAAAGCCCTAAAATTATGTAAATAATACAAGTATTTTTATATTATTCTGATCTCTAATCCCTAAAATTTACTATATCTAGATGTACTAGATTATGTTTTAAGACTGTAAGAAGTTAATTGTAAATTCAATATTTATGCAGAATGTATAATATATAATATAACATAGAGCTCAATATACCAACGTCCAATTTATAAATAGTATATTTAGAATTATCTTCATCATTATTATCTTTACACATATTATAATTATATATATTTTAAAATGCATGAATATAATTAATTAATTAACCTCACCGTTGTAATATTAAACCAAATACATATATGTGTAATTGATGCTACAAAGATCTGAGTCAACATAACTGATTGGAAAATAATATAATAATCATTCATTTTTCTGTAAGCCAAAACAAACAATGATTTTGTAATATATATTTACTAATACTATTCTAACAGTATAATAATATACGTCATCTAGGATTAAGCCCAGGGCTCAGGAATTTAACATAAAAATCATTAAGTCGTTTTTGGGTGTCTCAAGAAAATATTTTCACAAATTTTTCTTCAAAGATTTTACTAGATTTTTAAACTATTACTTTGCATTTCAGACATTTTTAATTTATATTATTTTTTGGACATTTTACGGATATTCTTTTAGTTTAAAGCGTTTTTTTTTTTTTTTTTGATTCTTTTAATTGTATTTATCCTCGACGTTCATATATTTTTAATTATTTAGTTTACCACTTAAAATATCATTAAACATTATTTTTATATTAGGTAAATATTTTTCCCCCTTCTACAGCAACAGTTATCACCACACATTTTTTATTATATTTATTTATATATTTCTTCGAAGCTGCATTCAATTATTAAAATAATATAAAATGTATCATAAACATTTATTATATGACAAAAAAAAAAATTATTAAAAATTAAATTATTAGATATGGTCATATTTTAAGTATTGACAACATAAGAACATTTATTAAAGCATTTTTATAATTTATAAATGTATTTTTTCATGTTTTTTATAACACTTAAACTAAGCACATAAAATCAATGATAATATATGTAATATTGGATACTGTCATTTTATATTTTCATAATATGAACAACACATAAAAAATTTTAATAAAGCAAAAATTCCACATACTTCATTACATTTTGATGATCATTAATTATTGCTTTTAAATCATCGAAATCGGCATGTCTTATTTCTGATTTTATTTCCTTGCAGATATCTAAAAATATGCATATTATTATGGTATTTGCATTTTATTGATTTATATATAATTATATTATACTGTATATTATATGAAAATCAAAAAACATATGCAATGTCCTATACGTTCCGATTGTATTTTTTAATATACTTTGGAACATAAAAATATTTACTAACTTGAATAATTTAAAACAAAAATAAATAAAAATTGTTCCTCGTACAAAATGTATATCAATAGGTATAAAACAATTTTAATAAAATATGTAAGTATAAGTTGGCATGATTTTTCCAAAGATCAAAAAGTGTAATACTCTATAATGATTGGCTCAACAATCGTAATAGAAAAATATGTAGTCATCTTCTTAATCACTATAGTTATAAATACAGAGGGTTCAAACTTAGTAACGTCAAGGAATGTAAGTTTTCCTTATTGGTATATTTGTAAATCCCCGTAATTATGCCATTGCTTTATGGTAGTTGCTTAAGTATTATAAATTAAATTTCAAAATAGAAATTTTATGTAAATACGTACTCAACACGTTTTTTGAACATTGGTGTCCCAATGATTTCATAGCGTCACAGATTGTTTCCAGTTGACACAAAAATGAGAAACACATCATAACCATTAGGACATCGAAAAGTGTTGAGAAGTACATAAACGCTACTCCGACGATCAATTCGATGAGGTAGAACAGGTTAAAATATCTGTTGTACGTTTCGTCGGATGCTATTAAGTACAAATTGAAAATGTTCATCCGGTATTTACTGAGTGAACCATCAAGGTTTTTACTTGTGAATATATTTTTACTGAGCGATTTTGAAATTATTAGCCAAAAAAGTGTAACTATGAATGATAGTGACACGTATATTTTTGTAAGTCGTATAGACCGTACCTGCCAATTTTTAAATATACTTTTGTCGTAATATTGATACGACAAAAATCTGATGCTCGTTATGTCGGTGCATTTCCATATATCATTTGAACAGTATACAATTTGTATGATTTTATAACAGGAGAACATGTAATTTAGCACACATCCCAAGTAGAAAGTATATTCATTTATATTATTTATTAAGTAATAAAAACGTATAAGACTTAACAATGATATGGCCATCATGTACAAGCTCACGAACACGATACCAATGTGATACACATTATAACCGAAAATCTGAATAGTATTGGGATCCAAGATTTGATATAAACCTATTAGTTTTGATAGTTTCAAATTGAAAATATATTCATTGTCTTTCATTGCGTCCATTTTATCAACTTATCTATAACATATGAAGACTATTAGTCAACAATAATGTAAAATACAAATATAAATATGATATATATATATTTATATTAGGTAATATTAGGAAATAATTGTAGAACTTTCATATTTTCTGGAATTATACGATACGGGGCCAGATTCAGGGGGACTAAAATCTAATAAAGTTAGTATACATATTTTTCCATAATCAATTTATTCTATAGCCCAGCGGTTCTCAAACTTTTTTTTCCGTGGTGCCTTTTTTTGGACTCAATTTAGCCACGGTGTCCTGCTGTGAATAACATGAAAGACAGGACAAAAAAAAATACTCATTGATAACTAATTTTATAAATTTTATTAAAATTTAACTTAATTAAATAAATAAAAATTATTGTTATCATTATTTTAATTATTATTAAAAATATTATAAGGTTAAAATGAGAATGTCCGAATATACAATAGAAAATATTTCATTATTTGCTATGAAGTTTTTACGAAAACAATTAAGGAAAAAAAATCTAAACATTTTAAACTATTTGTTAAGAACCGTAAACCACGGTGCCCTTAGAAAGTGCTCGCGGTGCCCCTAGGACACCGCGGTGCACAATTTGGCAACCACTTCTATAGCCTATACTAACTATACTATACTTACGTCACAAATTGCAATATCAAATTAACATTTTGTATCACAACAAAATTAATTATATTGTATATATGATAAATAGGTATAATATAAATAATATTTTTATTTTTTATAGATAGTTTTAAAAATTCAATTTAATTCCAAGCAATAAATTACGAGTACAATATTCTTACATTTTATGGTAATTAGATGTTGTATCCATATGAATTATATAAACAAATAAATAACAAAATGTTTTAGACGAACTTTATTGATATCATAAATATTTTTTCTTTCTCAAGGCATTTATAACATAAAATGTTATTTTTTAGTATTTATTCTTGAAATGCAATGAAAATTAAATATTTTATAGTTTACAATTATTTTTTCGATTAATTAACGATATTATGTGATGGAATAACCGTTTGTTCTTGAAGTTTAAAATTAAGATACCTCACAACATTTAAAAAATAATTTTGATCACTATTTAATTCATCAAAATGTAAATAAAATTGAATAAATATATCTGTATACTATTTATTTTAAAACACTAATACATTATTAAAATTACAGAGAAACCATGCTTATACAAAGAAACTCAACAATTTTATTTGGTTTTTTTAATTTTTTCTAAGACATAGAGAGAGTAAAAAAATATATATAATAAATTATATTATCTAAAGAATTAGTTACAATACATTTATGTTTAAAATAGATGATTCATGTAAATTTTACTCTAATTTTCCTACGTATAAAATATTTAATTTACTTCAATATTTTTGTTTCTATTATTATTCGAATTATTAACTAAATAGATATTTTAATGTTACCGAAATAATACAATAAATTAACAGATTTATAACTAAAAATTATAGTAAGGTTTGGCAGTATATAAACTAATTTTATAAAATATAATTTATTAATAATTTTCTAATTCAAATGTTTTTCACATTGTTTGCCAAATAAGAATTCTTATTTTTACGAACCTTCAAATATCGTTGAAAATTATATTAAATTTAAAAATTAATTGTATTTATTTTATTTCTTGAACTGAAATGGATTGGTATTATTTTAAACGCACATAATTAACGCACAGGGTATTACTAACACAACATAATGCCTACTGAGCAGCGACTCGCATTAATTACTTAGCATTTTCCTAATTTCCTACGATGCTATACGGTAATTTTATCAAACCAATAATTAACTTAAACCCATTTGAAGTACAGAAATATAAGTATAGCTCGAATTAAAATTTAATCACTATCAAAGTTTGGCGATACCTATAGATCTTAATAATTGATGAAGTTTATAAACTATATGAGGTAGTATCTCAGTGCTTGGAAAAAACGTCGTTCGTGAACACACGTTCACGTTCATATATTGTAAACGACACGCGAACGTCACTAGTTTTTTTTCAATTAGAACATGAACGTTTATATTTTTAATGAATTTGAACAATTTTGAGACGTTAAAATTTATTTACCGTTTTAATAATATATGTAAAAATAATAAATATTGATTATAACATGTTTAAGTATAGGTTTTAAACATAAAGTAAAATATAGCTAATACATTTTTATAAAAGTCCCACTTATACAGTATAGATTGGTGATTCATAAATATAAAATAAAAACATTTAAATAAACGTGTTCACTTTAATACATAATGCCGTTATATTATGGCCGATCTCTTTTCTACTTCACGAATAAATAAATTAGTTTCAACTTTTATTTCATTACTATTTAATAATAACAATATAATAATATTAAGAGGACGTCACACCCGCATGTGTTGTCTCCGTCTGACATACGTACAACATAGCAAACTTGCGTCCAGCGATTCAAATGTAGTGAAATTAGCTGACCTATAATCAAACGTTAAAGGAAGAACATAATCTGTGTTTTGTTGGTCGGTTTTATCCGATATTTTAATTTTTTAGCGAGTTATGATGGTTTTTTAATTGTTATATTTAACATACTTATAACCCGATTAAAAATTAGAAATTAAAAGATATAATACTTGTGATAGTCAATAGTAAATAAAAACTGACCTTTGAAGAATTAGTTATAATAAAGAACATGACATGACCACCTATTTTTGTATTCATGTTTTGTAGAAACCTACATAATATAATTTTTTTTATTTTCCAATTTTTAATGTTTAGTATTATGTATTTATAAATGGCTATATGTAATTACTAGGGCTAGAGACTTCATGCCTTTACAAACCTTAAAATATGTATGCATTTATGCCCTAAATAATCAATAAATATGCTATTAAAATAAACATTTATAAAAAATTATATTTGTAATAATTAATTAAATAAAAAATTAATTAGTAATAAATTATAATAATATTTTTATATATGATAGATATGATCTGAGATAATTTTTTTATTTTTTTCAAATTTGTTTTTATCTTATACTAAGTTTTTGTCTATAACAAAATATTTAAAATGGTTTTAAAAATAAATTAAATTGATAATTTTTTTTTTATTTTTAATATAGTTATAATTCTTCTAACATTGAGCATTACATTGGACTATAAGATATTTTCATAAGTTGGAAAATTTAAATGACTGCTTGTTATCAGCCAAAATATTTTTATATTTAGAAAAGGAACGTTACACGTCTACGGAACTTATTGGTGTAAACTTAAAAAATCGTAGGTCACTACTACTAATATTTGCGGACAATCCATCCATAGATTCATTTTTCCATTTAAAATATTCGATATTTTTTGTAGTTAGCCTTAGCTTGTGCAGATTCTTCAATTTTTGCAGAATGTATACGTTTTTTGTAGTTTTAATTATTTTAATGCATTCAGTTAGTTCACCAATAAGACACCTTCAGTTCCAAGTCACATGATATATGAAGAAATAAATTATAATTTTTTTTTATAAAATTTAAAAACTTACTCCTTCATATGAATAATTGTCAAATTTGCATTTATAAAATGGAAAATGGTCAAATATGCACTTATAAATGAAAAATGGACAAATATGCAAAATATGCAACTATAAATTTTAAATATAAACTTGTATTGTAATGAAACAAATTTATACATTACTTAGCTATGTTTTTTATAATTATTTAAAATCATGCAAGTTCCTAGAAGTCCGGAGCCCTAGTAATTACACATTATACTTATATAACAAATAACTCAACAAATGTGATTATTTGAAGAAATAAATGAACCTTGTAAAATTGTTTAGAATGATTTAGATACATTTCTATTAATATATATATACCAACATTTAAAGTTACCATAAAAATATATTTTAATAAAATGTTAATTAAGTAATTAAAATACGAAAAATATACACAAAAAAAAACTAGTTTATTACTTAACTTTATGTTTAAATCCATAAACATATTATAGTCAATATTAAATACATGTATAATTAAAATCGTAAAAAAATTTGAACGCGCCAAAAATCGTTCAAATTCACTAAAAATATTAACGTTCACGTTTTATTTGAAAAAAAGCGAGTGACGTTAGCGTATCGTTCACAAAATATGAACATGCGTTCACAAACGATATTATTTTCAAATACTGAGTTTAAGGTGTACCTGAATACAAATTCGTTTTATTAAATCAAATAAAACTATTTTTATTTTTCATATTTTATGGTTTTATATTTCAAATTTATACTTTGGTAAATTTTCCAATATTAATGGGTAAATAAATTATCAATATTGTTATTGTGTTTGTCCCTACCTTATATTTTTAAATATAAGTTTGATAAAAAAAAAAAATTAAAAAAAAACAATGTATCACAGCAGTGGCGTAACTGGAAAAAAATCTAGGGGAGGGAGGACAATATAATATATTTATTATTACCAAAACCCTGACACTCCTCCCCCTCACCAGTTAAAACATTTTTATTGTATGTATTTTGTACAATATATCTAATTGTTTGATTTTACATACGTCTTTTAACTCATTTTATGGTTTAGATAAACATAAATTGTAGGTAGCATGTACTTGTTAACAATATTGTTAAATAATATTCATAAGAGTTCATTAATATAGGTAATAAGGTGCTATTTGTACTGTTGAATTATCTGGAGGGAGGGGGCAAAATTATACGTTTATCTCTCAAAAAATGGTCAGAGGGGGCACTTTCCCCCCAATTACGCCACCGTATCTAAGTGAACATTAAATTAGTATAAAATATTGAAAAACTATAAAAATAACAATTAATTAATATCAACAATTTACAAATAATAATTAATTTTTAATATTAAAGGTAAAATACAAACAGTAGGTAAATTAAAAAAAAAATACCAAAATATACGGAATAAGATCCATAGATTTTTATATTTGATTTTTAGTTAAAATGCAAATTTTAGATTATTTCTAGACAACATTTTGAATTCTTAACTTGTAATTTAAAAGTGCATAAAATTGTATAATATACATATTATGTTACATTCAATCTAATATTCAAATACTAGTCGTTAGAAAGAACAAAATTAAATAGAATTAGTAACAGGAAAAATCGTCATAGACGCTTACTTGGGTAATTACGTTTTATGAAATATTATGAAGTAATGTAGTGTGTGTGTTGAAAGATAACCTAAAGGTAATGTATAATATTCATTTTTATATGTGGGCCGTTCCCAGTGGTACTACGATACCGGTGGAGCAGGAGCAAGCCTCAAAATGTACACCAAATTTAAAAAAAATAGTTTAACATTTGAGTCCCTCTATGAGGGACACAGAGTTTATTATAAATTTTTATGGTTGATTACACTCATGGGGTTACATTATTTTTAAAGGGGGGACATATAATTGTGAGCTTAATAATAGTACATCTGTATAAATAATCATAACATAAATAAACAAAACAAAAAAAAAAAAATGGAAAAAAAATTTGAGCAAACGCAAAAAATTAAAAAATGATTAAATATAAATGAAGTATAAAATTTGGTAATAAATGAATATGGTAAAAATAATATGAGTAATACAAAATAGTAAGCAACATATAAAATAGATAATCGAGTACAAGTCACAAAAATAATACAAAGAGAATAAAACACAGTAAAAAAGAAAATCGGATCTAGTCCGTTTGACGGACTCCCGTCAGGTGTTCAATATACATACTTCGAGTGTACTATATAGTTTCACTGATGCACAGTATCTGTTGTTGTTGGGATCCTATGCTCCCAAGGACCCAACAACGAATAGCACCACAGCTACCTCCATCACGTGCTGAATTGCCATCTCCGAGCGAAGCTCCTCGTATTTCACCTTCTTCTCGGCTGCCGCTGACTGGAACGCCGCCATCCTGTTCTCGAAGACGACGGTCGCATCTAAAATGAAGATGTTCAAGCCCTTCTTCTGAACCAAATCCGGGGGCAGGCAATGGTTGCTCATAAACTGGTACTCGTAGAGAACCTCGAACTTGCGAACCACCGCCTTCTTAATCCATGCGATGATGGCGTTGTGCCTCGCCATGCATAGGGCGGTATGCCGCATGTAGTGATTAGCGACGTGGGTTAAAATTACCCACATTGCCTACACCTACGGTCACCGGCCTTCCATGTCGAGGCCCCATTAAGCGGCACGAGGTCGAAGCGGGCGCGATAGACAAACCACAAGTCTTCAAACCGCGTGAAGTCCCCGTTCCGCAAAAAATGATGTGATGCGGGGTGGGCTCCAACACATTCCATAGCCTCCCCCTGGTCCGGCTTCTCGACGAAGAATTCACTCCGCTGGTGTCGTTTGCCGTCTCGGATTGTCCTTATGATGTCCCGCCTCTGCTTCGCTCTCAGCGTGGAGCCTCCGTGGTGGATGGAAGAGCACGGGTCCAGGCTCAGCTGACCTATAGCCGCTTCGACGCGGTCCTCGCCCGCATCCAAACGTTAGATATGACAGAACCGCGAGTCTCTCTGAACACGTCTTCATATTCACCAGAGAGAAAATAGACGACTTTTGCTTTGGTTGGTTGGCGACTGATCTTACTTTTAATCGTGTCGGTGACGTACTTAATAGCTTCGGCGGAGATTCACAAATCGGGCGAGGTCAGCAGTTTAAAAGCTTAGTCTATGGCGGCTATATCGACGTCCTTAACCTGATGCCGCACCCTATTTTCTAGACTCCCCGTAAATGTATTCATTGGATGCCTCCTGGGGCACACCTTAGCCCAGTCTGTTTTTGGAAACGACCCGACGCACATTAGATTGACTGTTCCCGGAAAAAAAGAACGTTTTCAGCGCGTCGAGTCGTTGCCACGGAGCAAGCATGCCCCTTGCTATTTTAAGGCCAATGTTTATAGTTTCGGCCAAGGTAGACATCGGTGGCACAATGTTAAACCCGACCTGTGCGCCTAGGAAGGTGGCGGCCTCGCCTTCGGCCAGTGGGTGGAGTGTTCTGTTGTCCAGTTAAAACTCCGTGTTCCTAACGTCCACTGGCCGCCTTGAGCTTCAGCTCCAGGAGCCCCGGCGCTTCCCGCATTGACTCAATGGATCTCTGCATCATTTCTTGAATGAGGCAGAGGTCATCTGCGAACGCGAGGACGCGGTAGTCCACGCTATCGCATTGGAGACGGCTGACGACGAGATCGATGGCCATGATAAAAAGGAGCCCACTGATGGGACATCCGTGTTTAATCCCGGACTCGATTTGGATGTCCCTCGTTCGACCGCTCGTGGTGCTTACCGAAGAACAGACCCCGGAGTAGATGTCCCGGACGACGTCAAAGAGAACGAAGCCCGCACCGCTTGCCTTGATCGCGGTCTCCAGGTCTGTAGAGCACTCTGTTGAGAGTGTGAACGTGTTCGAACGTGCCGTCGGACGAGAGGAATCCTTTTTGGCAGAGGTTCAGCACATCGTTCGTCGTCAGCCATCTTGTGAGCCTCCTCGCCACACAGCTGATGTACAGCGTCCTACAGATAGAGATCGTCCTCCAGTACGAGAGGTCATAGAGCTCACTTTTTTTGTAAATGAATACGGTGAGCGGCTTCTTTCAAGCTGGAGGTATCCTCCTGTGCTTGATGCAAACTTTGAGGATCTCTTTAAGGACGCTGCACTCCGGGTCCAGTTTCCTCCAGTGTCAGGACTTCGTGTCCGGCTATACTAACTATTCTACTAGTCCGTGTGTTGCAATACATTTTTCACCAAATCTAACCTTTAAAAATTCTTGTACAATTCGGGAATTATGAGCAGGTGCTCCCGTCTTGTTGATAATACATGTTTTTACGTGTATCTAAGGGTAAATCATCTAAAAAAAGTTGCAAATCCTTACGCAAAATTAAAATTAAAAAATAAATGTCAACAAAATAATTATTTAAAAAAAATCCATTAATCCGAAAATGATATTAAAAATAGGGGTTGCTATTAAAAAAAAGTGAAATTGTGTTGCGCATGTGTAAAATACGTGAATAAAAAAAATTATAAGTCATCGAAATTAAAGATCCAATAGTCTAATTTAATGTTCCGAAAACAGAATTGAAAAATATATAAAATGTAACGAGTGGTAAAGTATAATCTGTTTCTGAGGACACACGGTATATACCTAACATATTTAATTGCATATTTCGTAATTTTTTAGTTCATAATTGCATACAATATAATTGTAAATTCATAAATATCGGAGCCCTAATAGGCAATTAGTAATTACTAATCATTAATTAATAAACTTTTTACTAATAAAATAATAACAATAATAATTAAACAACACTTACTTTATTCACTTAATATACCGGGCCGGTCACTGGTGTTCGTAAAATACTTATTGCATCTGACAACTTGCAACGCATAATAACGCTAAAATAACACGATGTCTACACGACTATACGGTCTACATACTACATAAGAATAACAATTACGTAATAATCATTCGGAAATCACCAAAATTTATTTAAATCTTTAACCGATAATATTATTATGACGATAATATCTAACCGGTATCAATCAACCATACGATAATAAATCATAAATATATAAGTAATAACATTTATAGTCAATCGATTCATTTCTATATCCCACATTCCTAGTATTCTTACAATCCAGTACATAAATATTAGCATTAACACTGCGATGCGTAGGGGCCCATGTTATTGCTCATTAATCGTGTAAATAAACTAAAAATCCATTCTTAGTTGTTAACGCGTAGAAACAAAGAAAAACTAAATTAAAATTAAAAGTTTGTTTTTTAAAATTTCAAGAGGAACTGTGATTTTCGTTCGCGTTCCTCAATATAAAGAATTCGTTCATATTCTTTTTCCTTTATTTTTAAAGGAAGCAGTTCCAAGATTCGTTCTTACAAAAAGAACTCGTTTCAGGAACCCGTTCCTTTTGTAACGAGTTCCTTCCCAACACATTAACCCTCTAATAGAGTAGAATGTAAACAGTGCACCTATATATAAAAATCAGGCGTGTACAAAAAAAATATATATGTTTGGAGAGGGGGGTTTAGGTTGTACATTTTCATAATCATATAATTATTATACCACTTTTACTATATAAAAACAAATATAAAAATTTTCCTGAATTTCCGGAAGGGTTTGACCACTAAAAAACCTCTTTTTGTGTAAGCGCCTGATGTACATATTCAAAAAATATGCTGCACGTATTATACGGATTGGTGTGCCGCGAACTATTTGTAGGAGATGAAGTGTGCCGCACAGTGCTCGCTTGACAAAATCAAAGAAGGAGAACTCTATTCACTTGAAAAAAAATAACGTTACCAAAACTTGTTAACCGTTGTAATTATAACGTTATGTTACTAGGAGGACTCTAAAATTTCTGAAAATTAGTTGAGGTACTCCGTCCCCCCGCGATCAACCGCAAGCCGAGCACTGGTGCCACATTGTTAAAATTTTTTGAAAACCACTGATCTATAGGAACGAGTGATAATGCGGCGCGCTGCATTATCAATTGGAAGCCGGAGTGCGACGTATCACGATCAACTAACCTAAAAACCGAACGAATGTTTATAATTCATGTTGATCAAGCGAGTGAGCGGCAGCGCGGCTCGCACGTGATTCTTCCATTATCGCTTCCTTACAAGTGTTGAATATTTTTCGCTGATTTTTGTCAATGATTTTTTTTTTTTTTACCTTCACTGTCTTAATAACTTTTGTTGCCCAAATTATTGTCAACTATTCAAAATGGCCAGCCCACGTAAGTACACGGTTCTCTACAATTACTTTTTGCTTCTAGTTATGTGTCATAAGAATGTACTGAGAGTAAACTACTCCATACATGTTTACGTTCGATAAAAACAAAACAATAAACAAACTCGTTAACTGTATGATACACACCCGAGATGATCTTTTAATATTTCGTTAGTTATTATTATTATTATTATTTGGTACGAAATTTTTTTTGATGTTTAATCACGTAAATGATTAATTTCGAAAAAATGACTTCTCGATATAGATGGTGTAATGTTTCTAAAATATACAATAATGAATTAGAATTATTGTGTTTTCCTAACTATCCTTTGATGTCTTACTTGCTTACCTTATTATTTAATGATGATTAATTGTTTTAATTTAACATCCATCAATAATTTAATCTGTTTTGTATATATACCAAAATAACTTGTTGGTATAACTTAATATATCCCAAATGTTTTTATTTCCCATCATACTTATGGTTTTAAAAAACCCCTAGCCTTTACTTTTCCCATCAATTTAAAAATTATTAAAATCTTTTTTTTTGCTTATTTTCAGAAACAGTAATATGAGATCAATTACAAAATTAGAAATATTAAAATTGTCATTTATTTTAGAGATTAGAAATTTTCATACTATATATTTTAAAACAATAATGTAACTCACAATTTTACCATTACTTTGCAATCTTCTATATTGTACATAGTTCTTCATAGATAAAAAAAACATTAGTACAATTAAAATGTATACTCAAAATTGAACAAGTTACTCAACTTAAGTATTAAAACATAAAATAATTGAGATTTTAAATATTGGTTAAATGCATTAAATATTTAAATTTTGATTATACTTTTAGTAAAGATTTATTTAGAACTATTTACATAACTCACTAAAAAACGATATTCAAAAACATTAAACATCAAATAATTTTAAATTATCTTTTAAAAACTAACAGAAATCATTTTATTTGATTAATTATAATATTATATAAATAACTGGTCAGTTTTGGTTTTACTTTCAATTGGTAATAGAGAATAAACATTTTTGTTTTAGAATCTTTACCATTTGCAAAGAAAAAGAAAAGTAGAAAATCTAAAGGAATACTTATTGATGAAGATACTTTAGGACAAGTCCAGGCTGAAATTCCATTCTTTATTAAACCATCTGAAAAAATTGCTACAATTGACTCTTCAAAATGGCCCCTGCTTTTGAAGGTAAATTTTAGCATATCAACCTACATATAAGTATAAATAATATATTATTATTATTAAATAACAATGTACATTCAAAATAATATAATACTATAATACTACTACTATAATAGTATAATACTATACTTTAAATATGAATGTTCAAATGATCTTAATTAAAAAGCATGTTAATTAAACATTTGATTGTTTCATATTTTTTTATAACTCATGCAAGTGTGGTGTCCTTTTAGATTCACCACAAGATTTGTTTGTACAATACATAATGGCCTTCATTACTTCTTATTAAATATGCATGTTGTGATTCATTTAATTGGCATACATACACCTGTTTTATAAAAATAATTTTTCTATTACTAAACAAAACAATGTTTTTTAAATGACAGCAAAACTTAATTCCTTAATTTTAAATAACATGCATGTTCTGCATGATCTCTATTAAAATCTATATTTTAAGAATTTTTGAATATGATTAATATTGAAAATTTATTAAGCAGTGTTGAAATATTTCAAAACAATTAGGTGCATATAAAAAAAAATAAATAAATTTAATTATAACCTACTTTTTTATAAAATATGTCTTTAATTATTAACTGTTATAAATAATATTTTATCAATTTTTCTGAATCATTCAATATTAGTTTACAAGTATCAAAATAACTAAAGTGAACTAGTTTAGTTGTTCCTAAGAAATTAATTTCATATTTTAATTTGTAAATAAATTATTGTTAATAAATTATTTAATAAGAAGTTGTGTTTCAGGTACACATTAACTCTTAATTTAGGGCTATAATTTGTTTAAATTGCTACAAGGAGTTAAAATATTATAATTAAATGATAATAATATTTAAAGTAAAACTGATTTCTGGTTTAATTTTTTATAGAATTTTGATGCATTAAATGTGCGTTCAAATCATTACACTCCATTACCCTTTGGGTCAAATCCACTGCAAAGAGATATTAAAGAATATATCCGATCAGGATATATTAATTTGGATAAACCATCCAATCCAAGTTCCCACGAGGTAGTAGCTTGGATTAAACGAATATTAAAAGTTGAAAAAACTGGTCATTCTGGAACACTAGATCCAAAAACTTCAGGTATTTAAATATATTATTGAATAATATTTTATAAGAGTTTATTAAATATTTTTATATTAAAATTATTTTAATGGTATAATATTATTTAAATGTATTTGTTAATTTTAAGGTGTACTGGTTGTATGTATTGAAAGAGCAACTCGGCTTGTAAAGTCACAACAATCTAGTGGAAAGGAGTATATTTCAGTTTTCAAACTTCATAATCCAGTTGAAAGTGTTCTTGAGGTTGATATTTTATTATTTTATTTGATTAAATACAAACTAATATTTTAATTTTTACTTAGATTAAGAAAGTTATGGAATCATTGCGTGGAGCTTTATTTCAGCGACCTCCTTTGATTGCAGCTGTAAAACGCCAACTTCGTATTCGTACTATTTATGAAAATAAGCTATTGGATTATGATGAGGAAAGTAATATAGGAGTTTTTTGGATTAAATGTGAGGCTGGTACTTATGTAAGAACACTTTGTGTTCATATGGGTTTAATGTTGGGTACTGGAGGCCAAATGATTGAACTCCGAAGAAATCGTTCTGGTAGTTATATACATTTTACTTAAGTAAAAAAATTTTTAACTCATGCTTAATGATTATTTATTAAAATCAACAGGAATTACCAGTGAAGAAAATGGCCTTGCAACATTGCACGATGTTTTAGATGCTCAGTGGATGTATGAAAACAATAAAGATGAATCTTATTTAAGACGAGTAGTCAGACCTCTTGAAGGTATACTTACTAATTACAAAAGAATATTTGTTAAGGATAGTGCGGTAAGTACAGCCTATTATAATATATTCTTTATTTAACTATAATATATTTTAGATAAACGCTATTTGCTATGGAGCTAAAATTATGTTACCTGGAGTACTCCGTTATGATGATGGGATTGAGTTAAATATGGAAATTGTTATAGTTTCTACAAAAGGAGAAGCTGTGGCCTTAGGTAATTATGAATTTGTATAATTTTAAATTAAATCCATGTGAATTCAAATTTTAAGATTTTTTTCACATCAAAATATTACATTACTTTTGACAACTATGCATTCCTACATTTATTAACCAATTTCAATTTTTAATAACTTAAAATGAATAACTTAATTTATTAACATTCTCTTTCAAGTTCATGTATTTATAATGTGTTGATAATACAGATAACTGAAATTAATGTTAATAATTGAGTCACTATTTTCTTGATTTTGTATATATACCTGATGAAGTTTTAATCAGAAACCATATTACTCTTATAATAATATTCAATGCTACATATTAATTAATATTTATAAACTAGTTGTATATTCATTTACGAATATTGACCATTTATTAATTTTTGTTTTATTTTATTAATAATTGATTGCTTGACTAACTTTTTATAAAATAAATATATTTATTATTTCCTTTTTTTTTTTTTTTTTTGTTTTAGGTATTGCACTTATGACAACATCTACAATTTCAAGTTGTGATCATGGAATTATTGCTAAAATCAAAAGAGTGTTGATGGACCGAGACACTTATCCCCGTAAATGGGGTCTTGGACCAATGGTATGTTATTTATAGTATATAGCTTATAAATAATTTTATTGGCCAAGATATTGAATTTTATTATTAACAAAGTTCTTGCATGTAATAATCTATAATTCTTGTATGATTTTTGTTGTCAAGATAGTTGTATTAGTTTAATTTATGGTCAATACAAAAGTAATCTAAATGGTTTTTTATTTTTAGGCAAGTGCTAAAAAGAACATGATTAAAGAAGGTTTGCTAGATAAATATGGTAAACCAAATGAGAATACCCCTGAAAATTGGAGACAAACGTTCTTTAAGGATGTGTAAGTACTTCATTTTTAATTCCTTTTGTGTGTTATATTAATTTATTGTATGAAATAAAAAATTAAATGTTTTAGATTTGAAAAAATGAAGACTGAGAATGAAAATGAAAGTAAAAAGGTAATGACATTTAAGTGGTTATTTTATTAAGATTTTAAAAGAAATGTTCTTCAGCTTCATAATATGAATATATTATAAGCAAAAATGTAGCTGAGAAACATAAATATTTTTATTTATGTCTATTATAATTTATTTATTTAAATATAAATATGTAGGTCTGATAACTGAAACTAACATATTATAATAAATTATTAGAGAAAACGTATAAGTACAACACCTGAATCTCCTACATCAGTAGTTAAAAAGGAGAAAAAGGAAAAGAAAATTAAAACCGAGTATATTGAAGAAGAAACACCTGAAGTTCAGTCATCACCCGATGATGTAGAAGAAAAAGTAAGAATTAACTGTTTAGTCATTTTAAATAAAATTAACGTTTTCAATAATATTTTAAATTATTTTTAGAAAAAGAAGAAAAAGAAGAAGAAAGACAAAAATGATTCTGTACAGTGATGCCAACTATAAATGTTTTAAATCTTACTATGTATAAAAAAAATCCGTAGATAATGCACGAAATCCATAATTTTTTTATAATGTTTTTATAGATGTGTATTCTTCTCTTTTAATACAAGAAAATATTTTAACTATAAAATTAATAAATTATAAAATAATGACAACATCATACAAATTGATCTCTATATTAAAATCTACAATTTCTTTTTTTAATCACAGTAGGTAAATAACATAACAAATTCATAAACATTCTTATATCTTTGAATTAAAATCAAACAAAACAATATTCATAAGGTACTAAGTTAGTATATGAAAACAAAACATTCTATAAAATATATACTCAAATCTATTATATAATATAAAAGATATTAAACATTTTAAAAATAAAATAAATTATATTTCTCATTAGTAACAACTGTTTGGTGAAATTATGACTAGAAAATAAATACTTACTACTAGGAACTTCCTGTATACTTAAGAGTAGAAAATTAAAATATAATTAAATTCAATATTTTTGCTTTAAATCAAACATAAACTGATTGATGTTATTCAAATGTTCTTTTGAATATCATAATCATATCATGATATTTTTTTGAAAGCTGTTTTTGAATGTAATATCCCTTCAAGACTTTCTGTGTTCAATGCATTCCTCTGTTTTGTTTTAATTACATTTACAGAAGAAAATATTCTTTCAACATTAGCATTGGGATGTGGTAAAAATAGCAATCTTCTCACAAAATTTGATAGTAGAGAAAAACCAAAGTATCATTGCCATATTTGAATGTACTCACTTTGTGCCAAAACGTTGATATATCATCATTTATTAATTTTTTTATTTCCAATGTGTTTTTTAACAAACAAAATTCATTATCGAGAGCAATTAGGTTTGTATCAAGAATAATATTTTTAAAATGAGTTGCCAATGGTACAATAGATTGTATATCAAATAAAAAAAACTTCTTAAGGATTAATTATTTAAAGTTCATGAATAACTTGCAAATCATTTAATGGAAATCTTTTGTAAATCTGAAAAGCGGCTTCTACTTATAAACTCAGACAATTTGTTATAAATTCTTTTTTTTTCGTCTCCGTTATTTGACAGTTCATAGGTAATAGGCGATCAACTAACTTCCCATCTAAATACATCTGATCTAGATTTAAAAAATATGTAGGATTTCTAAATTGAACATTTTCTGTAGCAGTAGAATTTCAATATTCTGGTTTAATATGACTACTTAAAATTTGCCTGTATAGAACATAAAAGCGATCATAAAGTATATATAATTTTGGAGATTCTGATTGCATTTCTCTATTTAGTTGATCAAATACAAGTAATATGTATTCCAAAAACTCAAGATAGAGAAGGGTCAATGGAGCAGTTAATATCAAAAGTATCGATTTTGCACAATCATTACAATCTTCAAGTGCTAATCTAGTGAAAAATAGTTTTAAAGACTTATATTGCTTAATTAAACGCAGCACAACAGAGAAAAATAATAACCAGCGAGTTTGTGCTAGCTGTAAAAGTTTATGTGGTTTTATATTAAAAAATGTTTGAAACTCAAAATATTCAGCAAGTTTTTTTGGACTGCTATTCAAATAATTATAAACATTTTTGGCTAGTTGTTCTACAAAACTTGCTAATTTTGTGCGTGCATAAGATGCCTAGTGATGGAAACTTTAACAGATACATTTCATTATAAACAAATGGATTATCATTCTTTAACCTATTTGCTACAGAATTGTTCTTCCCCATCATAAAATTTGCTCCATCTGAATCAAATCCAATCATATTCTTTTTATAATTGATTAGATTTTTTTTTCCATAAATTCAATATAATATTATACAGTTGTTCTGCATTCCCCTCTTTCACAGGTAATAAAGCAAGAAAGTAATCACTTGCATTAAAATAATTATCAACTATACGAGCCACAAGTGCCATGTGTTTTATAGTGCTTTTATCTGTACTCTCATCAGCCATTAAGAAAAAATAATTACTTTTCAGTATGTTAATCAGATTATCTTTTTCAGTATCACCAATAATATTTTGGACAAACCGCGTGAAGTCCCCGTTCCGTAGAACATTATGTAAGACGGACTGGGCTCCGACACATTCCATAGCCCACCCCTAGTCCGGCTTCTTGACGAGGACTTCACTCTCAGTGTGGAGCCACCTTGTTGGTTAGAGGGGCACAGGTCCAGTCCCCAGCTGACTAGCCGTTTCGACGCGTTCCTCGCCCGCGCCCAAACGTTGGGTATGACGAAACCGCGAGTCTCCCTGAACACGCCTTCACATTCACCAGAGGAAGTAGGTGATTTCTGTCTTGGTTAGCTGGCGGCCGATCTTCCTTCTGGTCGACACGGTGACGTGCTCAATAGCTTTGGTGGAGACTCGCAGATCGGGCGAGTTCAGCAGTTTAAATGCTCAGTCTATGTCGTCGTCCTCGGCCTGATGCCGCACCTCCTTTTCTGGACACCCCGTATATGTATTCATTGGATGCCTCCTGGGTCACATAAGGTGTCGCCTTTAGTTCTGGCCTCAGAATATGGTCCACCTTTGCCCAGTCTGTTTTTGGGAATGATTCGACGCACATTAGATGGATTTTTCCTGGAAAAAGAACGTTTTTAGCGCGTCGATTCGTTACCACAGAGCATGCTCCTTGCTATTTTAAAGCCAATGTTTATAGTTTCGGCCAAGGTAGACATCGGTGGCACAATGTCAAACCCGACCTGTGCGCCTAGGAAGGTGGCGGCCTCGCCTTCCGCCAGTGGGTGGAGGGTTCTGTTGTCCAGTTAAAACTCCGTGTTCCTAACGTCCACTGGCCGCCTTTCCGATTGATGGAGCGTCGCACATTTGACCGGATTCAGCCCCAGCGCTTCCCGCGCTGCAGTTCGTCTGGACCGTCTTGAATGAGGCAGAGGTCATCTGCGATGGTCCACGCTGTCACCTTGGAGACGGCTGACGACGGGATCGATGGCCATGATGAAAAGGAGTCCACTGGTAGGACATCCCTGTTTGTTACCTAACTCGATTTGGATGTCCCTCGTTCGACTGCCCGCGGTGCTCACCAAAAAAATGGCCCCAGAGTAGATGTCGCGGACGACGTCGAGAAGAACATTGTCCACACGGGAGGAATCCTTTTTGGCAGGGGCTCAGCACATCGTTCGTCGTCAGCCATCTCGTGAGCCTCCTCGCCACACAGCTGATGTACACCGTCCTACAGATGGAGATTGGCCTCCAGTACGAGAGGTCATAGAGCTCACTTTTTTTGTAAATGAGTACGGTAAGCGACTACTTTCAAGCTGGAGGTATCCTCCTGTGCTTGATGCAAACTTTGAGGATCTCTTTAAGGACGCTGCACTCCGGGTCCAGTTTCCTCCAGTGTCAGAACTTCGTGTCCGGGCGCCGTGTTCTCAAACTGCCGGAGACGTTTGGCCACGTCTCCGCTGGAAAATGGGCCCATGGAAACGGGCTCACGGCCAGTCACTCGGGGGAATATGGCGGGTTCACAGGTGGATGGTGCCAGACTCGTCAGAAATTGTCCTCGGCGGTTTATACGGGCACCTCACATCGCACGTCTTGGCCCTGAACTATCAGCCTGACTGCGCGGCGTCTGTTACGTCTGTAATGCTTCTGGATACCCTGTGCAAAGTTGGGATCCAAGAATTTATAGCTGCTGGACAGTCTATCCTCGGTACCGGGAGTTTGACGATCACGGCAGCTGCCGCGGTCAGTTTGTCAACGAGTCCAACGAACGTTTCCCTATTGGCTTCCGTGGCTGGCGCACTGGAGGATCGCGTGTAGTGCTTTATGTGGTGAGACTTGAGGATGTCGTCGTCGGGGCTGATCGTCCCAAGGGCCTTTACGCCATGGTCCGCGAATCCGTCGCTTCCCACGCTGCCGGATAACGAGCTGGCCGGCGTCTCACACGGCGACCGAGTCGGCGAACCACCTGTGTCCGGTGGTCTGGTACCTACCGGTATTCTTGGTTCGCCGGACGTAGGTACCTGCCCCGGTGTCTGTACTTCAGGCTGTCCGACGGTGGTGATCGATGGGCGGGTTGTACCGCCATAGGTCCAGGCTCGCGTGCATCATGCCGTACGGCTCGCTTTGCGGAGCCTCCCGTCTCGATGTTAGTGAAACGGGGGAGCTCCTTGTGAGTGACAGCCTTCCTGACATTGGTCGTAGCGGGTTGGGCCTTTCCTGTCCTGCGGGGGGCCGCCTTTGACTGTGGTCTGTTACCTATCAGTGTCCTTGGCATCGCCTCATCGTCGTCGTCTTCAAGTAAAAAGGCTCTTCTCGGTGGTTGTCGGGACATTCCCGGTACCTAGCTGATTCCGGTGTGTTGGTTCGGACTCACCTGTGGCGGAGCGTTTGCCGTGGAAAAAGATCTTTTAAAAAACGCCGTATGGTTACTATGTATTACATCACGTCGGTTTTAAGTCCATTTACGACTATTTTGCATTCGACGCGCCCGACAAGCAGGGAGCCTCAGCTCGAAACCTCGAACTGCCGGGCGGGAACGTTTAGAGTCCGATCGGGACAGCACCGGGCTCTCGGGAGCGGGGATCGACCAAGAACGAGTGACTAACTCAGTAGTTTGATTTTGGCCAGGCGTCGGCGAAGGACCTCAAGGTAAGAATACCCGCGGTATGGCCGGACTCGGGGTGCGTGGGAGTGGTGATGGGTCGGGCCTAGTCTGTCATTCGACCACCTGGTGTCCTCACGGATTCCGACTGGTGGTATTTCACCTAGACCTGATACAGAGAAGGGCCTAGTCAAGACGACACCATATACAATACACGAGGTAACATATAGAACAGATATAATCACACCAAATTAATTCACAACGAGATTGCTGTCCCGGAACCTATTTAACGAGAGTCAAGAATCAAAAAGACCGTAGATAAACTGATAAGAACAGAGTTTATTATACATTTTTATGGCTGATTAACACTCATGGGGATACATTATTTTTAGAGGGGGCACATAATTGTGGGCTTAATAATAGTACATGTAAATAGTAATTTGTGATAAATGCTATAAAAATTTTAGTAATAAATATAAATTGGTAATAAATAAACAAAACAAGAAAAAAAATATAGATAAATGGTAACATATTTGAGCAAACGAAAAAAATTAAAATAAAAATGAAGTGTAAAAATATGGTAATAAATAAGGATAATAAAAAATAATATGAGTAAAAAAATAATAGTAAACAACATATAAAAAAGATGATCGAGTACAACTCACGAAAATAGTACATAGAGAATAAAACACAGTAAAAAAAAAAAAATCGGTTCTAGTCCGTTTGACGGACTCCGATCAGGTGTTCAATGTAAATATTTCTATTGTACTTTATAGTTTTGCTGACGCACCGTTTTTGGAATAGCTTCCCATATGAGCGGCTATAAATTCGCCGTAGGAAGCTGTCGTTGTCGGGATCCCATGCTCCCAAGGACCCGACATCAAATAGCACCACAGCTACCTCCATCACGTGCTGAGTTGCCATCTCCGAGCGAAGCTCCTCGTATTTCACCTTCTTCTCGGCTGCCGCTGACTGGAACGCCGCCATCCTGTTCTCGAAGACGACGGTCGCATCTAAAATGAAGATGTTCAAGCCCTTCTTCTGAACCAAATCCGGGGGCAGGCAATGGTTGCTCATAAACTGGTACTCGTAGAGAACCTCGAACTTGCGAACCACCGCCTTCTTAATCCATGCGATGATGGCGTTGTGCCTCGCCATGCATAGGGCGGTGTATCGCATGTAGTGATTAGCGACGTGGGCTAAAATTTCTATCTGTACTCACATTACCTACACCTGCGGTCACCAGCCTTCCATGTCGAGGCCCCATTGAGCGGCACGTGGTCGAGGCGGGCGCAATGGACAAACCGCGTGAAGTCCCCGTTCCGTAAAAAATGATGTGAGGTGGGGTGGGCTCCAACACATTGCATAGCCCGCCCCTGGTCCGGCTTCTCGATGAGAACTTCACTCCGCTGGTGTCATTTGCCGTCTCGGATTGTCCTCATCACGTCCCGCCTCTGCTTCGCTCTCAGCGTGGAACCACCATTCTGGATGGAGGGGTCGGCTCCAAGCCCCAGTCGTTTCGATGCGTTCCTCGCTTGCGCCCAAACGTCGGATGTGATGGAACCGTGAGTTTCCCTAAACACTCCCTCATGTTCCCCAGAGGGGTAATCAGCGACTTCTGTCTGGGTTGGCTAGTGGCCGATCATCCTTCTGCTCGTGTCGGTGTCGTGTTCAGTAGCTTTGGTCGAGACTCGGGTGTTCGGCGAGGTCAACAGTTTGAATCGTCGGTAGTTCCATATGTGGTTCGAGAAACCCTGTTTGCTCGGTTATGAGTCAACACACCCAGCTACTGCGTACTGATAAATGACTATAGTAAAGTTGAATTGTTTTTTACCACTGAGAATCGACAACACATGGTAGATCACGAATCCTTGTTACTCAAAAAGAATAAACTAGAAAAAAACAGCTCGTAATTTTAAGGATACCGCTAGTGAAAAATTGGTGAATTGTTTTTAACCAAAATTCACTAAATAATAATGAATTAAAATGTTTCAATAAGGGTAATTAATTTACAATTGTTTATTAGACTATCTAATTAACATTCGATTTTACCAGTAATCAAAAATACAACTTTTTTATTAAAACAACGTAAAAGCGCTATCTAACTTCAAAAAATGACATCAAATATAGTGCACGCTTAAAATTTTGACAATTGTCGACCACTGGATGGCTATGTGTACAGAAGAATGCTAGAGTACATACAGAACCAAAAAGTGGTTTTTACTTCTTATATTTTTCAAAAAATTTAAATGTTGGTACCTATTCCAGTAAATTATAATTTCCAGTATCGATGTAACGATTCTCATAGATGTTATTTTGGTATTAAACGTTAATTGTGTACTATTTATTTACGATAATTTAAATTGTATTATATTTGATACTTCACAGAGAGCCATTCTAAAATTAAAAGCCAATGATATTCATCAGTACCCGAAAATTTTTTAAAAAAGTATTTTATAACGTATTTAAATTTGCTTAATTTTTTTGTGGGAAATCTATTTTGGATATTAATAAATAGAAAAATCACGAAATAAGTTTTTGAAATTTTTGTACACAAAGCAATTTAAAAGTTGCATTCATTATATACATTTTCAAATGTCCCTTCCTCACATTTGTGATGAAACATATCATGACCAATAAATAATAAAATAAAACAAAAATTAGCAAATAGTTAATACTCGTAAATAAATAGTTTATACCTATACAATAGTAAATAAATAAAAAACGTAGCCCGGAATATTAAGATATGTGTATCATAGGATCGGTTTCCAATTAAATCCACAAAATCAAAAAATCGCGATTGAATATGAAAAAATGAATGAAGGTATACATTTGAGAAATAGTTGGTTGTTTTACATATAGATACTTTATTAGATATTTTATAACTGTATTTATACAAAAACCCCGAAATCTCAGCTCCAGAAATTGAACCACCAGTGGATAAACCTTCTCGAGCTAATGTGATGGCAGCTTTTGATACGTTCGTCAAATTTTCCCAAACCAGACCAGAGGTGGACTGCAAATTCTAGTTGAACAGCATTAGAAAGCAATACACGGATAACTATAAAATTATGTTCACCCAGACACCCATCATGTACTTTTTCAAACCGTCCAATACATAGTACTCTTTTACGTGAGTTTTAATTTATTTAATCAATTTAGTAAATATATATATAAAGTATCTCAAATAATAGTATAATATATTAATAATGTAAATTAACTACTATATATGAATTTTATTATATGTATGCATATTAAAATTTGGTAAGTAAATGTACTCGTATTTTATTGTGTATTTTAATGAGCTAATCTGATTTAACGTCCTCTGATAACACAAATATTCGTTCGTGTAAGTATAATTCGCTTAACGCGAACAAATTCGTGTTAAGCGTATCGGCTTACACAAATTTTTTTAACAAGAACAGGTTATTTTACGGTCCCGTCGTGTTCGTGTTAACGAGGGAGTACTGTAAGAAGAAGAAGAATGATACCTACGTACTAGAGCCATCGATAAATAATATTTTAAATAGTTTTTTAATTATACTATCTGTTAAACTAATACATCTGCTGATCCTTGGGTGTGTTAAAAGCTGTTTTCTAACATAATATATACACACAGTTCAATGTTTGATTATAATTAATGTACAACGCCATATTCCGTTCAATGGCGGATTTAAAGGTCGTTTAGTCGACGAATGCCGACAGGGCCCCGTCGTTGTAGTAATTTTTTTTTTATTTTACAAAAAAAAAAAATTATAATACAAACTGTATTATCGTTTACAATTACCATTTTTATTTATAACAAAATAATTTAAATATACAGTAAATACTTAGGAATACTCCGAATACTTCAAAAATAGAATATTTAATATGTTATTAATAAACAAAGTAGAAAAGCTCAAATATAGAAATACTATTAACATTGATCATAGAATTCTATATAATTTCCGAGCATGAACACTATACGAGTATATGAACAATGATATATTATCAGTTTCGCTTCATCACCTTCTTTCTAATGTACTATTTTCGATTTTCGTATCGCGGAAACGCGAGTGTAGCGAGCAGCTTTTTAAAACGGGACTAAGAATGTTAGTGATACGAGGCCCCCTCTTTTGGATTTGCCGACTTCATTTGAACCTTTAAACCCGCCACTGATTTCGTTGTATTATAAATTAATTTAATACAACTCATATATTCACTTCGATAGTTCGAACAGTTATCAATGCACCGCTGAAATCTACTGAAACAGTAATAAGGATCACGATTATTCATTGATTTTTTTGTCCCCCCCCCCCGTATTCCCAAAATTACTTTTCCGTAGTATTCAAAGCGACGGCCTTAAAGATTTGACGGTCCGCCAGATGGCTACGTTGACGACCGCCCATTAAGACTATTCTTCTGGTACTGATATTCAGCCAGCAGAGTGCAGCATTAACGCGCACCGTTTAGAGTCACTTGTCAGCCTTGCGAGGTCGTCGCGTAATCCTTGCCCTTCGGTCGTTTCCAATCGCCGATCGCTCGTATTGTCAGTGGCGTAGCGAATCATGTTTTTCAGAAGCAATTGCTTCTGGTTTTTTTTTGGGGGGGGGGTGGTACCTGACCCGTGGATAAGTGGTTAATGTACATGTAAGATTTATATTTTTAGAAAAATATTATTTTGAATGTATTAAATTATTGAAATAGTCCACACTTTCACATCGACACTCGACGTCTCGATAGACGGCTTCTGCACTCTGTAGTTTAACATTACGGCCTACGCTTCTAACCTGCGCATTTTTATTGTTGTCCGTTCCTGTGACTTTTTTGAGTTTTTGACTTCTAAAGTTTTTTTGATATATTTTTTTTTTTTGAGAGGGGATACAACTTTATTTTGGGTGCTACCCCACCCCCCTATTTGAGCATATAACTATACGAGTATCGTATACATCAGTTGGAGAAGGGTGGGTGGGGTAGGTCATAAATAATTTGTTCGCTTCCATATGGTTTAATGTTCGCTACGCCACTGCGTATTGTTCTACGTGTTGTTCTACGTCCGTTAGTTCGTATCAACCCAATAACAGAGTTTTTCTTCGTGGATGTAAATCCGTACAGTATATGTCTAAAAATTATATTGTACGAAGATAATCGAACATTAAATACCGTATATCCGTACATAAAATATTGTCCGTGTGGAAACAATACAGACATTTAAAAATTGATAAAAATTCAAACATATATATATATATACATATACATATACAATATATAAATATAGATATATATATATATATATATATATACGATGGAAAACCACATATTGCCACTGATTAAGTTACGTTTTTTGTGTGATAATATTTCAAGGATGTTTTTTTTTTTCTTGATAATAACCGAACAATATTATCACCACACATATTTTATTATTTACTCGTTGTTATTATGGTTCGCCGTTGAATTCCCGTACAAATATTTGCCCTACAGATTAATCGTTCCATTTTAAGTGTTGGACAATGTGCGTCACAAAGTTAACCAGTCTTGCTAGCCATGCTCCATTATGTCTTCGATGATTACGATTACTGATTATGCAATCGACGTTATTCACGCGATGCATGAACATTGTTTTCATTATTCCCGAATCGATCTGTAGTGTTGATATTTGAGCAACGATGTCGATGTTCGAGAATTCCTCAAATCTTAAGAACAAGGTTGATGACACACATCCTTTAAAATGTACAATTTTGAATACTCGCAATACCAACGGATACACGGTAAATTTACTTGTGTAGTTCTTAATTTAATAAATAATTACCACTCTAATTCATTATTGAGGCATTGGTGATTGGAGTAACTATATTAGATTAACAAACAATGGAGACCTAGTTTTCTTTGCTTTCCGACCAAATTGTTTATGTTTATTTTCTTTTTAAGTGATTAAAAATAATTTATTTGATCAATCATGAATTTAATTTATCATATAATAATGAATCAAAAAAAAGAAAAAAAAATGTTTTATAATTTAATTAGTGTTAAATATAATTTTAAAATTAAAATATTAGTAGATTGTTTATATTTTGTTTATTCGAATAATTTCTTTGTAAATGTACCTGTTTATTTTTTAAGTTTTCTCCTACCTACCCAGATATTTTTATTTAAATTTAATGTTAATTTTATTTATTTATTTTTTTTGTTGATCAAAGGAATATGTAATAGAAGTTACTCGGATAGGAGCTGAGAATTGCACTTGGAAAATATTCAAGCGGTATAGTGATTTTGTCAAATTGCAAAATATGTTGCATAAATTGTCATCAAAAATTAATTTAGATTTGCCCCCAAAAAAATACATTGGCAATATGGATAGAAAATTAATAATGCAACGACAAAATACTTTACAAGTAATAAACAATTTTGAATACAAATAATATGTATTATATTTTTAAAATGTATTAAACGAGCACAGTTAATATACTTGTACTAGTTACCTATTATTTATTTTAATACAACAATAATAAATAAATTTAAATTTAGAGATGATCAGATGGAAAATATTCTATTTGATTTCTCAATGTATGCCTAGTTTCAAGTTTTTAAAGAAAAAATTTTATACTGATTATACTCAAAAATACATTTTGTTTTGAATTTAAATATTTAAAAATAATTTATGTTATTATGCATGCAATAATTAATTTTATAGTAATTTTTAAAGTTTATTTTAATATAAATTAATTAATATCTGAATACGTTGATAAATTTTAATTTATTAATTTCTCAAAATATTGTGTTTATAATTGAGTATAAAAATTATATTATATTATTAATTTTTTATTAATTTATTTTATTTTATTCAACTGAAATTAAAGTTACGATATATGTCTATTAAATGTCATATAAATGTATAAATTCAAAGTGAGTTATTCTTAAAGTGATTTGTTTATTTTTAATATTTATTTATTATTGTAATAATTTGTATAAAATATTAATGTACAATATTTTATTTAGTGGAAGTAAAACTAAACGCTTTCATTTTGGATACTACCAATGCGCTTAAACCTAAGAATCATTGTTTAAAGATTAAAAATGCTAATTTACAATATTACTCTACTGTTTTTATGTAATTTTTTATTTAATGTTACGTATTATCAACATATTTAACCTCATTATATAACTTATATAGAAGAATTTATGGAGGGAAACGGGATCAAAAGTTAATTATTTTTTTTCAAAAAATGTATTACATAAGGAATTAAAATGTCTCTTTTTTTAATAATTTCAAATTTAATGGAATCTATTATTTTTCAATATTATTGATTTTCTTCTCTTGAATAAAGTAAAAAAAAAAAACAATAATTTTAAATTTTATTTTATTAATCAAAATTGTATTATGTTTCTAGAGTTCTTTAAACAACATGGTTGAGAATATATTGTTAGCCAATTCTTTACTAGTCAGAAGCTTCTTGGATCCAGAATCCTATAGTGAATACTGTAAAGGTAATATAAATATTGGTATTAGAATTTTAGGTGTAATATTTTAACAGTAAAAAATCTGATTAGATATTTGGATTTAATTGATATAATTCCACTATTTTCATTTTTTTTCATTTAATATCAATAATAAATTATCACTTAATAGAAATAATTTCTGAACAAAAATTGGTAAAAATATATTTAGGTATTTTATTTAATATATTTATAACTCTTAGTCTTAGATACATAATTTAGTACTTATTTTATCAAAAAATATCAAAAAAACTAGAAAAAAGGTAGGTAGATATTTATTTTTTGTTTTTAACATGAGGTAAAAATAAACTAAACTCAATACAGTAGGTATATTATGTTTTGTGGATAATAATAATCAATATAAAAACAAGGAATTTTGAAGGTTTACAGCAAAAATCTTAATATGAAAATTAGGATTAAAAGTTGATTTGAGCCAAAGTACTAGGAAATCTACAAAAATCCAACAGAACATTTTTAAACACCATTGATAAATTAATTTCTAAGGATTGGAAATAATTTATTGATATTGGTAATTTTTTTATATTTATTAACATTAATAGTGGTAAAATGTATCCCTACTTTTTAATGTTTAAAGATACAGTTAAAGAAAATACTATTTTGAGTGATAAAAATTTCACAAAATCAGCAAATATAAAATTTTAGTTTGTAATAAATTGGAATTACTAGTATTACATATGTAGATTGATGATTTTAGAATTTGTTCCTTGGAGTCTTACTTATCTAATACTTTTTTGAATTACTGATTATTATAAAAAAACTAAAAATGTTATATTGAATGCAATAATATTAGGTTACGTACATTTTTCTAAATGGAACATTTTTTTCCTGTATAATAAATAATTAAATATTTTAAAGACTAATTTGTATATATATATATTTTTTTTTCTAGAATCATTATTCCAAAAAGTTGGCATGGTACTAAGAGGTAATCGAGAATTTGAATTATCCAAAGAATTACCAAATATTGGTTGGCGTTTAAGAAGAAAATCTTTTTTATCTAAATGGAAAAAGGATCCAAAGCAAGAACTTTTATTATCATGGACTGAATGTGGTCCTGATCTTTCACTTAAATCACTTGACTTAGTTACAGTACTAAAATCAATTTCTAGCATTAGAGTAAGTTTAGTCTGTAACAATTGATCACCCTTTTTTTAGTGCTGTAATAAAAATTTGATTAAAACTTAGTTAAAATCAAAAAGTATTTAAATAATTGTATTTATAATTATTTATAGGTCTTAAATTTTTACTCTACTGTTTATTTATAAAACTTCAAATGTAACCAATATTAATTCTAATATTATTATATGACAACAATTAAAACTATCCTGATATATTAATAATATTCAATGAAGTATAGATATCATTAATATTAAATAATTAGTGATTAATGCAGAACATTACTGAACTACTTACCTAAATATATATAAACTAAAATTCATGAAGTATTTTTTGTTTTATTATAGAAAATTCATGTGTTCAATTTAAACAAACGTTTAAATAATAAATATCTGTACATTTTAATATATTAATTAAAATCATTATATGAATTAACTATAGAGTTGAAACTAATTTTCTAATTTGAATTTTTAAATTTATTTTTGTTTAGCATCCACTTATAGATGTTCCTGTGATACTTCCAAGTCCTGAAGGATATACATTATCAATTCATAATATTCAAGTTGGAAGTCTAAGAGATCTACTTTATCAAACAACTCCTTTACAACCATTCTTAAAAAAATATTGGGATACTTCTTCTCATGTTTATTTACCTGACCAAACTATGGTGTCATTTATTAAACAAATTTTATATGGACTTAAATTTTTACATGATAATCATATTCCTTATGGTGAGTTAGTAAATTTTTAATCTAATATAATTTTTTATTTAATTAAAACTTTTTTTAGGTCATTTACATTCTGGGAATGTGTTAGTTTGTGATATTGAGAATATTAAATTGACTGGAATTGAAAATAGTACATTAGGATTACCTCCATTTTTCCGTTCTTTTTTGGTGCAACTTGGAAAAAAACGTATACAAAGTTTAAATGATGCTGATATTTATGGATTTGGTCATATTTTATATGAATTAACTGAAAATGAACCTTTATTGAGGCCTTACTGTGAACATTTTTCACAAAAAACTTCATTAACTTTAAGTAAGATAGTACTTTTTTATTTTTCTATTTATCTTTAAATTAATAAAAGTATGTAAATTATTATCCTAAGTTTTAAAGTATTCTATATAATAGAAATTTTACATAAATATTAGTGATTATATATAAAAAAATAACTTAATATTTTGCAGTTAAACAAATGAAAACTATACTTGCACCTTCTTCATCAAAGTTATTAATGCCAAATGTGAATACAATATTAACAAATTTTAAACATGCACGAATGGTTGAAGACCAAAAGGACCCATCCTATTTTAAGTACAAAATACCGGCTTTAGTAAAAGAACATTTTATTCTAATTGCTGAAAAATGCATGGCTAGAATATTTGAAGATCAAAAAAGAGTATGTACAATATAGAACCAAAAGACTAATTTTTTAAGCAATTAATTTAAATTTTTTTTTTAGTTAATATATTTTTATCTGTAAGTTTTTCATTATAAAGTTTAAGAATGCAATTATTAAAAACTATGAATTTTGAGTACTACTCCAAGACAGGAATTATCTTAAGTGACTTAATTTTTCTTTTAAAAAATGTTAACTTATCTATATATTATATTTTAGTATATTAAACTTCAAAAATTTATAATTACAGAGTACTAATTAATTTGTATTTTTAGAATGCATTAGAAAAACGCCATAAAAAAATTTATAAAATTATTCATGATTCTGAAAATTGTCCTGAAGTAATACAATCTAAAAGTTTTGTAAGTATTTATTGATTATATATTTAATATACATTTGTAATTACTTTATGGTAATTATTTTTATTTTTAAACAGGAATTTCATACAATTAAAAATAGCAGTTCACTTGACAATAGTAATAGATCACATAGTTCGAGTAGTAACAGTACATTGACTTCGAATGGTTCTGATACACCGACCAATAGTAGTGCGTATTATACTATGTTTATAATTTATTTTAAAATAATATATGCCTATTGGCTAATGTGTTATTCATTACTTATAATAAAATAGAATAATTGTATTTCTATTTTTTGTAATTTGGTGACTTTTAAATTTAAATACAATATGTTATTTTATACTGAAATAATAAATTCCATATTGGAATTATGTACATACATAGTAGTAATATCTGATATAATTTTCTTGATAGGGTAAAATTTAATTTATGTGTCATTATAAATAGACTTTTTCCAAGCCCGAATGTATTTAGTTTGATATTATAAATAAATTTCCTTGCAAATTCCTCCACAGATAATACAATATTCATATTTATATGCCCAGTAGGCACCATATCACCACTCAATCCATTTAAACTGTTAGTCTAATTCATAGTATCATAAAAATAACTCTATACACATTGTACTGAACAGTAAACTGTGTCCATTGACAACTCACACAGTGAATAGTCCACTTAATGTCTTATCTAATAAAGTTGCTTATATATGTTTAAGAGCATCAATTGGAGGGGAGATTAGCTCTTCTAAATATGTTATATAATCAACAATAGGAATTAGGACCCATGTATCTCTTCTATAAATTCTTAGGAGCTATTAACCCAGACTTTCCCCTTTATCATTCTAGTTAAGTATTGCATATGTACATGTAGAACATACTAATATTTAAATTTTTCAGCAAATATTTTAAATTATAATATTTTTTAGTTTAACCTTATACTATTAAGGATATCATCATAACTTGTAAGAACTAAAAATAAAAAAATGTAATAAAAATGTCAGTTATATTATATATATTTTTTATTTTGTTCTAGTTGTTGGAAACTCATCATCTTTAATAGCTACTCCACCACCGCCACCACCACTTCCTCCATCAACTATTCCTGTTATTTCACCACATTTAATTCAACCAGATAATCAGAGAATGGCTCTGTTATCATCAATTAATTTATTTGATCCCAACAAATTGAAAAAAATTGCAAAACAATAACAATGTATAATACTATAAATAGCAATACTATTGTTTTAGATTATTAAAGTAAATATTGTACTTGTTCCTAAGGTGCTATAAATTATTTTTAGATAAAAATCGTAACTTTTATAGTTATTTTTGATACAAGTAATATTTAATCTAACAAAAATTATAAATTTTATTAGTCTTCGTTTTGTTAAAATTGTATAAATAATCGATTAATGTCTAAAAAAAATAATTAAATCAATATTATATTTTTTTACCATTTTTCTAATAAGTAAAATATATTTGTATAAAGCTACTATTTTTATACAAAATTGTCCATGTTGATATTTTGACTCAATCTATTTAAAAATATTGGATTACAGATTTCCAACCATACCTATTTCTTTTTTTATATATTTTATGTATATGGTAAAGTAGAATTTAAATTACCTTTTTTTTTTATGTATAAAATATAATAAAAGAGGTATTTATGGATAAATATGAATTGTTAAAAATGTTTTCCTGTCTACATTAATTAATTAATGACAAACTATGTTCCAAAACTAAAATTCTATTGTACCCATTAAAAAAATATTTGTTCATGTTGAACTATTTATAATCCTAAATAATAATGGAACAGTACAACTAAAAATGTCAGTATTAATTGTAATTTATAGTTTTTAAAAGTTGAATCAAAAATCAATTGTTCAAAATATATTAGTAGGTAGATATTAATATAGAACACCTATTAGGTTCATTAAATTTTGTATTCTATGCTCATTTGTTAATGTTTATAAATACTTGTTATAAAAAAGGTTGCATCATAGAATATAATGAATTGTAGTCTATTTTTAAATATAATTGTTTTAATTATTTAAGTGCATATTATTTTCTCATACTATTTTCAATTGAATAAACAGAAATTCTATAAAAATGTTTTAGTTGTTAAGTAATTATGTGCACTTAAATATTATTTTAAAAGTAAGCTATATTCATTATACCAAATATGAAATTCTATTTTATTTTTTTGTTATTATTTTTGTTTACATTAATATTACCTGTGTAATATTGTAGGTTTTTTTTTTTTTTTTTAAATAATTTATAGTTATTTGTTATCAATATATCAATAATAAACATTTATATATCTTGATATTTGGATTGTAACTTAGCATCTAAAACGTGTTCAGAGGCTTCAAACGGTATGACAAAAAATTTACTCAAGTCTTGTAAAAAATAAAAATTTGTAGTGAGGAGTGTGTGTCGACGCCTTACGAAAATCGTAAAATTGCATGATTATCTCTATTGATCTGATGTACTATTCGCAAGTATTCACGAAGAAAATTACCATGTACGAAACTCTAGTCAATAACTTATTATCGGCTGGCTTTATAGCTTCATTCATAGTTAACTTCTGTAACTGATAAAGTTAAGAAAAATGCATATGTTTCACAAAGTGTAATCAGGGCCGTGGAGAGAAATCAAGAGCCCCAGGGACAAATTAATTCAATGAATCCAGGCCCTTCTCACACAACGTACCTATTAAACTTGCCACTGACATCCAGTGTCTTCTTTTAAGATGTACATACCAAAGAGATAATGTAATCGCAATCATTGAGTAGTCCACAGACTAAATGAAAATTATTTATAGCCTATGGGTCTTTCTTGAAAATGTTATTTGTTTACGTGTTAGATCAATATTGTAGTGTTCACTTTATTGTAGACTCGTTATAACTATACAGCATACGCTATAATTATTAGCACGATTAATATTGGTGATCCATAAATAACTCGACACCATGACTAAGACTTAGTGAACTTGGTCAGACCCCGGGACTTTTTTGAAGTCCGGACACCTAAGCTACAGCCCCAGCTGCCTCCCTCTCGTCGGGCCTGAGTATAGTAAAAACAGACACTCGTGCAAATTTATGTTGGGTGTGTATCAAAATGTAAACACAATGCAAGTAATTTTTTTTATCGTGATTACTCACTATAAACTGCGTTACCTGAACCATTAACATTAATCATTTATTAATCATGATTAAATTTACATTATAAATAAAACAAATATCTACGCTATGAATCTTCCAAGGAAACATATTTTCATAGATCCTCTTAATGATTATAAGTACTAGTATTTATAATCAACTTAAATATAATCTTTTATTATTATTATTATTATTATTATTATATTAGATTTTATAATCTTATCAACTTCTTAGTTTGCCAGTTCTACTTCTATGTCACTCTTCGTCGGTTTCGAGCTCCGAGTATATGAGTTTTGTACTTTTTTCTACAGAATTCGATAAGTTTGTGTATACTTTTGAACATATTTAAAGTTCCCGTTTCACTGGATAGATTACTAGGTACTATTTTGACTAAATCAATCATCACAACATACATCAGAACAACGGGGCTGCATCGTCGTAAAAGAAACGTCGTTCGTAGCTGTGACAATAGTTTACATTTATCCTAACGCCCAAACTTAGGCTTCTGTTTTAAAACGATTTTCGGTTAAATTTTTTTTTATTGCGCGTAAGAAAATAAAAAAAATAGTTTTTAAAAAAAATATAACAATATAATTATTGTTTGTAACTAGCAAAGATGGATGGACACTTAAGATTAAGATAAGATCCTTAAGAATAGATCTGGTAAAAATTACACCAGGAATGAAGCTAGAAGAGAGTGAAAATAAGGAGAATTGGCGAAAAATAATGGAGGCAGCAAAAGCCCTGAATAGACTTTAAAAGCTAAAAAAAAAAAAACTAGCCTAGATTATTTTTTATAACGTAAAAATGCTACCTATTTTTACGGATCACTCGATTGCGATTAAAGAAATATTTTAAAAATGTTCTGGTAAACTTGTTATTTAGAACCCATTCTGAAATGTTTACTGTTGGTTCCAAATGTTTAATTAACAAATATATAGATACAACAAGGATTCACTCTTGATTTAGCTACGCGTAATAAGTCACCTTTGTCCTTACTTCAATATCAATCGAAACATCGATTACTTCATCATTTATTAATTTACTTAGGTTCTCCATCACTCCATTATTAATTTCACATATTTGGTTTACCCATTCCCTTTTTTCAACATATACTTGGATTTTGACCTATATGGTAGGGTTGCCATACGTCCCGAAAAACCGGGATTGTCACCAATTTTGGACTTCGTGGCTAAGGGGGCTATGGCCTCCCCCATGGGCCGTGTTTATATGTATAATGTATCTTGACTATTTAATAGAATCAATGCTCGTTTTAATCAAAGGCTTATTGATGTTATGCCACTTGAAGGACTTATTCCGGCCAATTTAAATATGTATGACGATAAAAATATTATAAAAGCTGCTAAAATATATGTCCAAGATCTCCATGATGATACCTCATCTACAATCAGGGCTGACCTGTTCATATGGAGGCAACAATGGAGTCAAAATACTATTTCAAAACCGAATTCTGCTCTAGATTCACTCTCTTATCGTACCAATCTTCGACCTAACATTAAAATACTTTTACAATTATTCGCCAC